>NC_056736.1:317046667-317068124 GCF_019279795.1 Protopterus annectens
CAGGAAGGGTTGTTATAGAGCAGGTACATAGCCAGGAAGGGTTGTTATAGAGCAGGTACACCGCCAGGAAGGGTTGTTATAGAGCAGGTACACCGCCAGGAAGGGTTGTTATAGAGCAGGTACATAGCCAGGAAGGGTTGTTATAGAGCAGGTACACCGCCAGGAAGGGTTGTTATAGAGCAGGTATGTAGCCAGGCAGGGTTGTTATAGAGCAGGTATGTAGCCAGGCAGGGTTGTTACAGAGCAGATACACCGCTAGGAAGGGTTGTTATAGAGCAGGTACACCGCCAGGAAGGGTTGTTATAGAGCAGGAATGTAGCCGGGAAGGGTTGTTATAGAGCAGGTATGTAGACAGGCAGGGTTGTTATAGAGCAGGTACATAGCCAGGAAGGGTTGTTATAGAGCAGGTACATAGCCAGGAAGGGTTGTTATAGAGCAGATACACCGCCAGGAAGGGTTGTTATAGAGCAGGTATGTAGCCAGGCAGGGTTGTTATAGAGCAGGTACATAGCCAGGAAGAGTTGAGATGATTTTTCAGTATTTGTTTGAAGGTGGTGGTGCTGCCTGTATTTCTTATATAAGGTGGAAGTGAGTTCCGCAGTTTGGCAACAGTGAAGGAATAGAGGAGTTGACCACTAGGTAAGGTGGGCTTTTTTACTTTTAGAAGTAGATGATTTTCAGATCTTAGTTGCCTGCTGGGTTGGTATTGGGCAAATAGTGTCGAGAGAGCAGGACAGTCTGTGGGTCTGTAGATTATTTTGTGCGCTGTAGTTAGTTGGGTGAATGAGAGATGGTGGGGGAGTTTTCAGACAGCTTAATTGTTTCACTGAGTTACAGTGGTGGGATGAGAATTTGGCCTTGGTGTCAAATTTGGCTATTCTGTTGTAACACATATAAGTTTGGATTTTGTAGAACTTCGGATATTAGTGAGGAGAGGGACACCATAAAGGAAAGAAGGTAATAAAAAGGTAGTTGCAAGGGTTTGTCTAGTAGAGAGGCTAAAAGTGTTGGTGCCTGTAGAGCATACCAAGCTTTTGGTGTGTTTTTTTGATGTTATTATTTATCTGTTGGTCAGAGTTAAGGTTTTCATCTATAATAATGCCTAGTAGTTTAGTGTGTGGGAACTTCTATAGTGTTATTGTCTTGGGCTTGTATAGTGAAGAGTTTTTTATTTGGGGGAGTGGTTTTCTTAGGGGTAAAAAGTACTAGTTTAGTGTTTTTTTTTTTGTTTTTTTTTTTTATTTTATTTAGGGCAAGATGATTGTTAAACATCCAAGATTCAGTAGAGGTGTGGGCATTCTGGGTGATTCTCAGGCCCAGATGCAGTATTTAACTTCTGGCTAGAAGTATTAATGTCTTTAAATGAAGATTTAGCCATGAGTAAGAACTGTTTATATGCGCACACCAAACAGACCACGAACCTGGTTAACAACAGGAGAAACCGTATTCCTCCTCAAGAATGAAGCTGCAAGCTATCCCAAAACTATAGACCAATAACTTACTTTCCAATGATGTGTAAACTATATGTTGGAATTGATGCCAACAGTGTTTAGTCATTTAAAGAAAAGCACAATCATGGCAGTAGAACAAAAGGGTAACAAAAGAAAGTCATATGGAACAAAGATCATTTGATGTTCTTCGTGTTTCACTGTTGCAGTCAGCATAGGTAGGTTCATAGGTAGGTACTAGGCTATTGGCCCTGGGGCCTGTACAAGCCCAGCCAAAAAGGTACCCTGGCTTTTGCCATCCAAGAAAATTATTTTTCTGTGCCACTGTCGAGCAGAGCCACAGAGGTGATCCCTGGGGTGAATTTCTCATTTCCCATCCAATCATCAAGATTTTTCTTGAAGAGTGCTAATGAGGAGCTTTGTTTTATATAGATAGGTAGTTTATTCCAGAGTATGGGATGTCTCTGGGACAGGAATCTATCCCTCCAGCATGTTCTGTTTATTGTGGTGACAAGGTTTAGGTCCCTAGAGCATGTAGCTTGGGGGAATTGGGATTTCTTTAAGTGGAGCATGTCTAACCGCTCTGGGTTTGACATAGCTTTATATGTTAGGCAGAGATCAACTCCGAGTGTTCTGAGATGCTCTGCATAGGGCATCTGTTTGAGGCCGGTAATCCTCTTTGTGAGGTATTTCTGCGGCCTTTCCAGTTGTTGTAGGTGTCTTGTGAGGTGCATACCAAAAGAGGCGTTGTACTCTATAATTGGTCTAATGAGTGATGAGTAGAGGGGAACAATGAAACCTTTTGTGATGAGGTGTGCCACGTAGAAGGATTTCCTGTCTACTGTGACGATATGATTATCAAAGGAGAGACTACTGTCCACCTATGTCCCAAGGTCTCTTATCATACTTTCAGTGTTGTGTACTACCGCCTATGTTGTAGTTCATGGGTACAGAGTTTTTACCAAAGGGGATGACAATGCACTTTTTGGCATTGAGCTTGAGGCCAAGGCTTTGACACCAGGCATCTGTCTCAGTGAGGCCCTTTTGTAGGATGCCCACTTCGTTAGGAGTTTCGATTATGGCTCCTAGTTTGCAGTCATCTGCGAACTTCGTTAGCCAAAGACCTTTTGTGTTAGCCTGTACTTCAGAGAAGCAGATACCAAACAGGAGAGCACCCAGGACTGAACCCTGTGGTACTTCACTTGTCACTGGTCTGAAGTCGGATTTGGAGTCTGCTACGGATTTGGAGTCTGCTACTTTCACAGTGTGGGTTCTGTCAGTGAGCCAGTTGTCAACCCATCTTGTGACAAAGGGATTTATACATAGTTTAGTGAGTTTATCTATAATTCCAGAGTGGGGGATGATGTCTAAAGCCTTGGCAAGATCTAGATAGGCTGTGTGAACCACCTTACCCTTGTCTACGGCTTTGGTGACTGCTTCAAAGAAGTCTATCAGGTTTAGGAGACATGATCTGCCTTTTACAAACCCGAACTGGGTGGGGTCCAGAGTTTGGAGATTACCAGTGTCTTTGTTTATAAGTTCCATGATGATACATTCCATGGCCTTGCAGACCAGGCTCGTCAGGCTAATGGGGCGGTAGTTCCTGGGGTCCGTGGTTGCTCCCCCCTTGTGGAGTGTGATAACTGTTGCTGTGCGCCATTCAGCAGGCACAACGCCTGAGGTGAGGCTATGATTGAACATGGTATTTAGGTGGGGTGCCAGTGTCACATTTGGGTTATCTGCTTGCAGTAGCCCACAGTCGGCCTGATTATCAAAGTCTTGGGTCGTGCGTCGGTTGCTGTTCCATCTTCCGTGAAATCAGGTAGTCAGGGGTATAAAGCAGCAGCCGACACCATTACATCAGTCTTTCTTGCCGTGCAGTACCCGAAGCAGAAGCAGTTCGCAAGTGCCGGTCGGCCGACTTTTGAAATTTTCATTTTTGAGTTTCAGAACCGAAGTCTTCAACTAAAGCTAAGTACCCCATTGGGGAAACTTTTTCTTGCTCTAAACCGATGTCAGTAAAAGTCAATAATTGTATTTCTTGTGGAAAGCAAATACCTCATAAAGATTTTCATTCATACTGTATTCCTTGCCTAGGCCCTGACCATGACGTACCTCGCTGTCTATTTTGTGCCTTATTTAAGCAACGAACTATTCGTTGTCTGTATATTTACACTTCTAAATATTTTGGTACTCTGTTCAATTATCGAGATATGTCTTCAGTTTGCCATCCGAATACCGACATTCCGAGAAAACCCAAAGATAAAGACAGAGACAGGCCGCCTAGGTCCAAAGCTGCCGATGACGCTTCTTCTAAGCCAGTCGCCAGTTCGCCGGTACTCAGTGAGGCGCCTTCGCAGCCCCCATACCCACTACTTCAGAGTAGTCGACTGAGGGCTACCTGCAAGCAGATAACCCAAATGTAATGCCTGCAACAGTGAAACACGAAGAACGTCATACTTTGCAATGTGGGTTTGATTCACTAGAGGCATCTTGTAGGGCTGCTGTCACTTCCTCTGCACTTAGAAGGCATGCTTGGCTTAAGGAGCAATCATTGCCAGATCATGTTAAAGCTAAATTGCTGGATGTCCCTTAAATCAGGGCCGCCTGTTTGGCAACAAAGCAGAAGTTGTTCTTAAAAAGATGGAGGAAAAAGCTAAATCTATGCAAACTGTCAAAAACTTCCTACAAGTACAGCCTCCAAGATTTAGTAGGCATTGGCCCTTTAAGAATTGGTCGTTTCCTGTCTCTTCCAGGCCTTCTCAGTCCAAACCCAGAACCAGTAGAACACCCAGGCTTCAGTCCCAGGTTGCACACAGGATTAAGCAGTGGGGGGCTCCCACTTCCAAATCAGGGAGTAGTAAGACTCCCCCTATGGTAAACTGTCTCAATGACTTAACTTTAAAACTTCCAAGCACTTCTCAACTGACTGCTCCTTTAGGGGGAAAGATTGCTTTGCAGGCAAAAAACTGGGAACTCATTATCCAGGACAAATGGGTTTTAAATATAGTTTCCCCAAGGATACAGATTTCACTTCCACACGTTACCAACCCCAAACAGTTGGCCAGATCTACCCGCAAATCAGTGGGCAGATGCTCAAAAGCAAGTACTCTCTCTTTTAAGCATAGGTTCATAGGTTCATACTAGTCTATCTGCCCTGGGGCAATTATAAGCCTAGCCCGATTCTGTATGGCTTACGCCACCCCTTGATTTGAGTATACTGTTCCCTTTTTAAGGTTTAGTTTACTGTGCCTCTGTCTAATAGTGACACGGGAGTAATCCCTGGGACAAACCTACGATCCCTCATCCACTTATCGAGATTCTTCTTGAAGAGATTCAGTGAGGTGCTCTGCCTCACATGAACTGGAATTCTATTCCAGAGCGAAGGGAGCCTCTGGGTTATGAACCTGTCCCTCCAGCAAGTTCTATTTATTTCTGTGCTGAGGTTCAAGTCCCTCGAGCGTGTGGCTCTAAGGGATTTAGATTTACTGAGATGGAGCATGTCGATTAATTCTGGATTTGACATAGCTTTGTATGTCAGGCATAGATCGCCTCGAAGTAGGCGGTATGCAACTGAGTAGAGCTGGAGTTTTTAACCGAAAGCAGCATATGGCATCTGTTTGAGACCCTTGATCCTCTTGGTGAGATACTTTTGGGGTCTTTCTAATTGCTGCAGGTGTCGGGTAAGGTAGATCCCAAAAGGGGCATTGTATTCTATGATGGGCCTGATGAGGGATGAATAAAGGGGCACGATTACCTCTCTTGATCTAGATGTGAAACCCTTCGTGATGAGGTGGGCTATGTAGAAGGTCTTTCTAACCACTTTGGCAATGTGGTTTTCAAAGGAGAGATTGCTATCAACTTGGGTCCCAGGTCCCTAATAACTTTCTGTGCTTAATGGGTTTCCGCCTATGTGGTAATTTGTGGGCACATTGTTTTGCCAAAGGGTATGACTATACATTTTTTGGCATTTAGCTTTAAACCATGGCGCTGGCACCAGTTATCTGTCTCTGTGAGACCTTTTTGAAGGATGTTTGTGTCAGCTGGAGAGTTGATTATGGCGCCCAGTTTGCAGTCGTCTGCGAACTTGGTGAGCCATAGTCCTCCCATGTTTGCCTGTACCTCGGAAAAGTATATACCGAACAAGAGTGGTCCCAGGACAGAACCCTGTGGGACACCACTTGTGACCAGTTTCGAGTCTGACATGGCTCCAGCAACTCTCACTCTGCAATAGCATAAAGGCTATTCATACTGTACCAGAAGAGGAAAAGGGACAAAGTTTCTACTCAAGACTTTTCCTGGTACTCAGAAATGACAACTCATGGAGTCCTATCCTGGACCTTTCTATCTTAAACACCTGTTTGGTGATTCCAAAATTCAAGATGCTAACTCTTCACCAGTTGCTTCCTATGCTAGGCAAAGATGCCTGGTTAGCAACACTGGATTTAAAGGAAGCCTACCTGCACATCCCAGTCAGGGAATCTTGCAGAAGATACCTACGCTTCAAAGCAGGCTACATACACTATCAGATGTTCTTCGTGTTTCAGTGTTGCAGTCATTACATTTGGGTAATCCTGCTGGCAGGTTGCCCTCAGCCGGCCTGAATTCCAATGTCTTGGGTCCTGCTTCGGCTGCTGTTGCCCCTTTGCTGACATCAGGTCGTCAGGGGTATAAAAGAAGTAGCCAATGCCATTTTCTTCAGTCTTTCTTGCTGCGCGGTGCCCAAAACAGAAGCAGTTCGCAAGTGCCAGTCGGCCGACTCCTGAGATTTTCGTGTTTGAGTTTCAGATCCGAAGTCTTCAATAAAGCTAAGTACCCCGTTGGGGAAACTTTTTTCTTGATCCAGACCGATGTCAGAAAAAGTTAATAATTGTATTTCTTGTGGTAAGCAAATACCTCATAAGAATTTTCATTCTTACTGTATTCCTTGCTTAGGCCCTGACCACGACGTTTCTAGTTGTCGGTTTTGTGCTAGATTTAACCAACGCACTATTAAGCGTCGGTATGATTTTGCTTTAAACTTTTTTGGACGCCAGTTTAATTATCCTGAAATGTCGTCGGATAGCCATCCCGACTACCGGAGTTTACAAAAAATGCAAAGAAAAGGATAGAGAAAAACAACCGAGGCCCAAAACCGACGACAAAGCTTCTCCTAAGCCAGTTGCCGGTTCGCCGGTTCTCAGTGAGGCACTTTCGCAGCCCCTGACACTCGCTACTTTAGAGGGGCAGGCCGCTACCGACTCCCACGTGGAGTCGGCCATGCCACTAGATACTCAAGGTATTGGAACCTCGGAAGCTAATTCCTCAGATGGGTCCGGAGCCGCTGAGCAGGTACCAGCTTCTGAGGGTGTATTCAGACCTAAACATCTTTACATTTAAAACAACTTCAGCTTCAAAGACTAAAGCACCTTCTAAAGTAAGGAAACAAACTCAGGAGCCACGTGGGCAGGTCTCTATACCCAAAAAACAGATGCTCAAAAGGGCTGAAGACTTGATTACCTTGATCAGGGGTTCCCATCCCCCTCCTGATAAGAGGCCTAGGCAAGACACTGACTATGAATCTTCAGGTCAGTTTTCTATTTCTTCTGATTCCTCTTCGGATCAGGGATATTCTCTTCCCCCCCTGTGAGGATTCTGATGGTGAAGAATCTATACCTTCAGCATCTCCTCCTGAGGACTATGCCTTTGGGGAAACCTTGCATACCATGAGGGAGCATTTCCACTGGGAGAGCCAAGATTTTTCAGAATCTAAAAAGAGGCTCAGGGATTTTCTGTTACTACCTCAGCACAAGCCTCTAGCCATTCCACCTGTGTTAGCCATTGTAGATGTGTTTTTGGAGTCTAGTCTGACCCCTGACTCCTTACCCCCAGCCAAGCCTGACAGATATTACAGGGTTCCTGACTCTCACAAATTTCATTTTTAAAAACCCTGCTGCTGACCCAGAAACTATTGCACAGGGTCCAAAGGGAGTTGAGGCTTCCATGGCAAAAAACCCAACCCCCCCTCTGACAGAGATTCAAGGCACTGGATAGATGAGGGGAAAAAAAAAGGTTTACACATCTGCAATTTTGGCTGTAAGGACCCTAAACTGTCAATTTCATATGCTTAAGTATCAGCAACATGTCATGGGATTGCTTAAACAGAAAATGTTGTTAAATTCTGAATGTGCAGAAAACAAGGAAATGCAGGACTTATTGTATGCAGCAGAACAAGTTGGAAAACATACTTTGCAATGTGGTTTTGATTCTTTGGTGGCCTCCTGCAGGGCCGCAGCTACGGGTTCTGTAATTAGGAGGCATGCTTGGTTAAAGGAACAAAATTTGCCTGATCATGTTAAAGTTAAATTACTAGATGCACCTTTACAGCATGATACTTTGTTTGGTGTGAAGGCAGAAGAGGTGTTAAAGAAAATGGAGGACAAAGCTAAATCTATGCAAACTGTTAAATATTTTTTTACAAGTACAGCCACCTAGGTTTAGTAGACACTGGCCTACAAAAAATTGGTACTTTCCTGTGTCAGACAGACCTCAAAGGGGCAGACCCAGACGCTCTAGGGGCAGATCCCAGGCACAAGGTTCTTACAGGCCCAAGCAATGGGGTTGCTTCTACCTCCAAAGCTGGAGAAGACAGATCACAAACATACAGAAAACTGTCTCAATGACTTCCCCCTGCCTGCACCAAGCAATTATCTTCTGGCAGCACCCTTAGGGGGAAAATTAGCACGTTTTGCTCAAAATTGGCACATCATAACCCAGGACAAGTGGGTTCTAAACATAGTGTCACAAGGCTACAAGTTCCATTTCCATACTCTGCCAAAGGCAAACGGCTGGCCAGATCTGCCAAAAAATCAATGGGCAGGGGCACAAAAACAAGTCTCATCCCTCATAGACATGGGGGCCACTAAACAAGTACCAGAGCAAGAGGAGGGACAAGGTTTTTACTCAAGACTGTTCTTGGTACCCAGAAAGGACAAGGCCTGCAGGCCGATACTGGACCTATCTATTCTGAACACTTTCCTGGATATTCCAAAATTCAAAATGTTGACTTTGCAGCAGCTTCTGCTCATGCTGGGCAGGAATGCTTGGCTTGTGACTTTAGACCTAAAAGAGGCATACCTGCGTGTTCCAATCAGACAACCATGCAGAAGATACCCAAGATTCAAGGCAGGTTCAATGCATTACCAATTCTCTGCACTGCCCTTTGGCTTAGCTACTGTGCCCAGGGTCTTTACAAAGTGCCTGGCACCAGTAATTGCATTCTGCAGACAAAGAGGAATAAAAATATATCCTTACTTGGACGAATGTCTCATTCAAGCAGAGAACAAGGACATTCTTCTTCAACATCTGGCATTCGTGAAAAGACTTCTAACATGCCTAGGGTACACAGTCAACCAAAAGAAATCAAAACTAGTACCCTTACAAGAGATTACATTCCTGGGTGCAAGCTTGAATACAACTGCCCAGATGGCTTATCTCACACCAGACAAACAAAGGCAAATGACTACCTATTTCAAAATGTTGGCAACAAAGGCCCAGTTATCTGCAAGAAAAATTCTGCAGGCTTTGGGCTTCATGGCATCCTGCATCCTACTAATTCCATATGCAAGACTGCATATGAGGAAACTTCAGTGGTAGCTAAAATGTGTTTGGACTCAACATTGCCACAGCCTGGAAACAGTCATTACTCTCATTCCCTGCGTGCAACAGGAGTTTCGATGGTGGGCAAAGGCTTGTCACCAGAACAAGGGACAGCTATTCTCACTACCCCCAGCCAGGCAGACATTGACAACGGATGCATCAGACTATGTCTGGGGATCCCACATGGCAGGAAGATGCATTCAAGGCACATGGTCCTCAAACCAAATGCATCTACATATCAATCAAAAAGAGATGTTAGCTGTTCAAAATGCCCTGACAGCCTTCAAGGACCTACTTCATCCGGGACAACTACTGATAAAGACAGACAACACCACAGTCATGTGGTATATAAACAAGCAGAGGGGCACACATTCTTACCCCCTTTGCAGACTAGCCATGACCTTGTGGGACACAGCATTGACATACCAAGTACATCTGCTGGCACAATTCCTGCCAGGAAAGGAAAATACTCTGGCAGACGAACTAAGCAGAAACCTCATTGATCCCCATGAGTGGAAGCTGGATCCACAAGTCTTCAGCATGATAACAAGGAAATGGGGATGCCCGGACATTTGTTTGCCTCCCCTCTCAATTACCAACTAAAAAGATTCTGCACAAGGACTTATCACAGACAAGGATGGAAAGTGGACACCTTATCTTTCAGCTGGAAAAACCTATCAGTATATGCCTTTCCTCCACTGCCTCTCCTCCCCAAGGTGCTTCTAAAGGTCAGACAGGAGAAGCCAAAGATGATACTGATTGCCCCAGACTGGCCACGCCAGTACTGGTATCCAATACTAAGGAACTTATCTCTATACCCAGCTTGGACCTTACCTCAAATAGCTCGACTACTGTCCCAGCAAAATAGTCAGATCATGCACAGCCAACACAGGACATTAAACTTGGCAGCATGGCAGATAATGTAGTCATACAAAAAACACCTCTCAGTAAAGCTGTGATGGATGTCATTCTGTAAGCCAGAAGGCCTAGTGCTAGAAAGTCTTATGCTGGAAAATGGAAGAGATTCTGTGCCTGGAACCAGGCACAAGGAACTGATACAGCAGAACCAAATATTCCTCAGATTTTGCAATACTTAACTGAGATGCTGGACAAAGGCCTATCTTTTTCATCAATTAAAATTCATGCCTCTGCCATTTCGGTTCATTACAATACAGAGCCACCACTTTTTTCTCATCCTTTATTAAGGCAGTACCTCAGAGGAGCCAAAAATTTAAGGCCCCCAAGGAGACTACCAATACCTGCATTGGGACCTGAACTATGTCTTGGAAAAGCTCACCCTACCTCCTTTTGAGCCAGCGGCTACTGCTGACATGAAGTTTTTATCTTGGAAAACAGCACTGCTCTTAGCAATTACTTCAGCAAGACGAGTTTGAGCTACAGGCGCTCATGGCTGTGGAACCTTTCATCATTTTTCATCCAGACAAGGTCTCCATGAGGACAAAACCAACATTTATGCCTAAAGTAGTGTCCAGTGTGGCACTTAACAAAGCCATCCATCTGCCTACATTTTACCCAAATCCACAGAACAAGGGGGAGAGGATTCTACATTCTTTGGACATACACAGACAGCTTAGATTCTACTTGGACAGAACCAAAGCTTTCAGGAAGACAGACCAATTACTATTGGCATATGCTGCAGGATCACAAGGAAAGCCTATCTCAAAGCAGACTATTTCTAAGTGGTTAGGTCACTGCATTCGATGTTCATCGTGCATACAGCTGCAGTAATCACAGATGGGTTTTCAGCCGTCAGGCGGTCCCTCGGTCGGCCGAATTCCAAAGTCTTGGTCCAGCCGGGTTGTCGCTTACTCTTCTGACGTCAGGAAGGCCAGAGTATATAAGACACAGCCGCCATGTTCTTTAGTCTTTTGCCGCTGTGCCCGGCAGAAGCAGTTCAAGTGCCGGGCCAGCTCTGAATTACAAAAATATTTGGAACCAAGTCTTCATTAAAGCTAAGTACCTGAAACTTTTCTTGCCTCAGACCGATGTCAGAAAAAGTTAATAATTGTATTTCTTGTGGGAAGCAAATACCGCATAAGGATTTCCATTCCCTTTGCATACCTTGTTTGGGCCCAGACCACGGCGTCTCGGCTGCTTTGCGCTACCTTCAATAAACGCACTATCAAGCGTCGGGCGGAGTTCTCCCAACACTATTTTGGTAAAGCTTTTGACTATAACATGTCGTCGGACACTCCGACTACCGTTTTATCCAAAAAACGCAAGGAAAAGGACCGACACGCGAGGCCCGCGGTCTCCGCCGACACCACGCCGAAACAGGCTCCACGTGGTCTGGTCCGGTTCTCAGCGAGACGCCTTTGCAGTCCCTGACTACCGACGACACTCCTTTGGCGGTGTCTCCTGCACCCGAGACCGCTGGGTCCTCGGCCCTTTCCCAGACTACAACCGAAGTCCCGGCTTATGTAGAGCCTACTAATGTGGACAGGTCCACCTCCACCCATGGTGTATTTAGGCCTTCATCTTCTTTCTCTATTAAGGCCTTTACTAAATCCAAAGCAGCCAGGCATCACACTAGGCCTGCTGCTCAAGGCCCATCTCCTGGACCCATGCCTAAGAAGCAGATGCTTAAAATGGCTGAGGATCTAATAACTCTTATCAGAGGTTCTCAGCCCCCTCCTGACAAGAGACCCAGAGTGGAGGAAGAATCCCCCTCTTCTGATCAGGGATCCATTTTATCAGAACATTCTGATGCAGAGGAACACTCTTACTCCCCTTTTGAGGATTCAGATGCAGAACAGTCCATTCCTTCTGTATCTCCCCCTGAGGATTTTTCTTTTGGGGAAACCTTGCACACCTTGAGGGAACACTTCCATTGGGAAGGCCAAGACTTTTCGGATTCCAAGAAAAGACTTAGGGAATTTCTTTGGTTACCTCAGCACAGACCTCTGGCTATACCCCCTGTTTTGGAGGTACTGGATGATGTCTATTCGGAGGCTTGTCTTAACCCTGATTCTCTGCCTCCTGCACCAGTAAAGCCTGATAGATATTACAGAGTACCCAGTTCTCACCAATTTCTCTACAAAGGCCATAATGCTGACCCCGAAACCATTTCACAAGGCCCTAAGGGATTAAAGGCCTCCACTGCCAAGAATCCACTTCCTGCAGAAAGGGAATCTAGATCTCTAGAAAGGTGGGGTAAGAAGGTATATACCTCGGCCACCCTAGCCATGAGGGCCTTAAACTGTCAGTTTCATATGATTAAATATCAACAGTTCCTGTTATCACAATTAAAAAACAAAATGTCTCAACCTGAACAACCAGATTTAAAAGAGTTACAGGATATGATGCATAGTGCGGAGCAAGTGGGTAAATGCACCTTACAATGTGGTTATGATGCCTTAGAGGCCTCCAGTAGAGCGGCTGCTACAGGATCAGTCATTCGCAGACATGCCTGGCTTAGGGAACAAAATTTGCCTGATCATGTGAAAGCTAAACTTCTTGATGCTCCTTTACAAAAGGATGTACTTTTTGGTACTAATGCTGAGGATATACTACGAAAAATGGAAGAAAAAGCCAAATCTATGCAAACTGTCAAAGCTTTCCTACAGGTTCAGCCACCACGTTTTAGCAGGAATTGGCCTTCAAAAAACTGGTCCTTTCCAGCCACTGACAAGCCCCAAAGAGGTAGATACAGGCACAAGGGCAGAGGGCAATCACAAGGATCATATAGAGGCAGACAATGGCAATCTCCAGCACCAAGAGGTGGTGAAGACAGTGCACAACAATACAGGAAGCAAACCCAATGACTCCCTCATTTCCATGCCAAGCAAGTCTCAGCTGGCAGCACCTTTGGGAGGGAAACTAGCATTATTTGCAAGCAATTGGCATATTGTCACAACAGACAAATGGATACTGGACATTATAAACAGAGGCTACAAATTTCAATTTCAAAAGGAAAAGCACCTTCACATCAATCAGAAAGAAATGCTAGCAGTAATAAATGCAATTACAGCTTTCAAGGACTTCCTGCATCCAGGACAATTACTGATAAGAACAGACAACACCACAGTAATGTGGTACATAAACAAACAAGGAGGAACACATTCATACCCCTTGTGCAGACTAGCCATGACTCTTTGGAACTTGGCTCTGGAAAGACAAATCGAACTTCAAGCACAGTACTTGCCAGGACTGGAAAACACACTGGCAGACACTCTGAGCAGGAATATGACAGATCCACACGAATGGAAGTTACATCCTCAGGTGTTTACGAAGATAATCCAAGCGTGGGGGAGGCCAGACATAGATCTTTTTGCCTCTCACAGGAACCATCAATTGAAAACTTTTGTTCAAGGACCTTCCATCCAAAGGCCTGGAAAGTGGACGCCCTTTCATTCAGTTGGACAGCATGGACAGTTTATGCATTTCCACCTCTGCCTCTTCTGCCCAAGGTGCTTTTGAAAGCAAGAACAGACAAACCGAGGATGATACTGATTGCTCCAGATTGGCCAAGGCAACACTGGTATCCACTCCTGAGGAGCCTAACACATACTCCTCCCTGGTCCCTGCCTCTAATACCTCTTCTGCTGACTCAGAACAGCTACAAAACCCTTCACAGTCCGCTGAAAACACTCAACCTCGCTGCATGGAAGATTCCTTAACACCACAACAGAACCTACTCTCCAAGGAGGTGCAGGATGTCATTTTGGAGGCCAGAAGACCATCTACTAGAAAAGCTTACTCCGCAAAATGGAAGCGGTTTTGCTGTTGGATTGAGAAAAGAGGCCAGGACCCTAGAAAATTGAACTTTCCTCAGGTTTTACAGTACCTAGCTGAACTGCTGAACAGTGGACTTTTATTTTCTTCCATAAAAATACATGCCTCAGCCATTTCTGCAAAATTCAACACGGATCCTCCTTTATTCTCTCACCCACTCTTATGGCAGTTCCTCAGAGGAGCTAAGAATATAAGACCTCCAAGGAAGCAACCAATACCAGCCTGGGACCTTAATTACATACTAGAAAAATTAACATTGCCTCCCTTTGAACCTGCTGCCTCAACAGATCTGCAATACTTGTCCTGGAAAACAGCTTTCCTTCTGGCCATCACTTCAGCTCGTAGGGTTTCTGAACTACAGGCCCTCATGGCGGTGCAGCCCTTCCTCATCTTCCATCAGGATAGGGTTTCCCTTCGTACTAACCCATCCTTTATGCCAAAAGTGGTATCCAGGGTAGCCTTAAACCAAGCCATACACCTACCTACCTTTTATCCTAACCCTCAAAACAAAGGGGAAAGGCTGCTTTACTCTTTAGACATCCATAGGCAGCTACGTTACTATTTGGACAGAACAAAGCCCTTCAGGAAATCAGAACAACTTTTTGTGTCCTATGCCGTAGGGGTTCAAGGGAAACCAGTTACCAAACAGACCATTTCCAAGTGGATTGGCCACTGCATACGATTTTGTTACTCCTATCATGGGAAATCTGTCCCTACTGGTATCAAATCTCACTCCACCAGGGCCACAGCCACCTCTACAGCCTTCCTCAAAGGTGTGCCTACTAAGGATATTTTGGAGGCAGCCACTTGGAGTTCTGTACATACCTTCACAAAACACTACCACCTGCCCTTATATTCCAGAACAAGAGCAGGCTTTGCCACTGCTGTTTTGCAGGGCATTCTGGCTCAACCCAGATGTTCATCGTGCATTACAGCTGCAGTAATTACATATGGGTTTTCAGCCGGCAGGCGGTCCCTCGGTCGGCCGAATTCCAAAGTCTTGGTCCGGCGTCGGTTGTTGTCGCGTACTCTTCTGACGTCAGGAAGGCTAGAGTATAAAAGACACAGCCGATGCCATCTTCTCCAGTCTTTTTTGCCGTGCGGTGCCCGAAGCAGAAGCAGTTCGCAAGTGCCGGTCGGCCAGCTCCTGAATTACGAAAGAATTTCGGAACCGAAGTCTTCATTAAAGCTAAGTACCCCGTTGGAGAATCTTTTCTTGCCTCAGACCGATGTCAGAAAAAGTTAATAATTGTATTTCTTGTGGGAAGCAAATACCGCATAAGGATTTCCATTCCCTTTGCATACCTTGTTTGGGCCCAGACCACGACGTCTCGGCTGCCGCTTTTGTGCTACCTTCAATAAGCACTATCAGCCGGGCGGAATTCGCAACACTATTTTGGCAAAGCGTTTAATTATAAAATGTCGTTGGATACTCCGACTACCGCTATGTCCAGAAAACGCAAAGAAAAGGACCGTCAGTCGAGAACTGCGGTCTCCACCGACACCACGCCGAAACAAGCTCCACGTGGGCGGTTCTCAGTGAGACGCCTTTGCAGTCCCTGACTACCGGCGACACTCCCTCGGCGGGTCTTCTGTACCTGAGACCGCTGGTTCTTCGGTCCTTTCCCAAACTACAACCGAAGCCCCTGTTCATGTCGAACCCACCAATGTGGATAGATCTACATCCACCCATGGTGTATTTAGACCTTCATCTTCATTCTCCATCAAGGCCTTTACAAAAGCCAAATCAGCCAAGCATCTTTCTAGGCCTGCTTCACAAGGCCCAAGACCTGGGCCCACGCCTAAGAAGCACATGCTTAAAATGGCTGAAGACCTGATCACTCTTATCAGAGGCTCACAGGCCCCTCCGGACAAGAGACCCAGAGTAGAGGAGGATTCTCCTCCTTCTGATCAAGAATCCATTTTATCAGAACATTCTGATGCTGAAGAACAATCTTATTCACCTTTTGAGGATTCGGATGCAGAGCAGTCCATTCCTTCTGTATCCCCCCCTGAGGATTTTTCCTTTGGGGAAACTTTACACTCCTTGAGAGAGCACTTCCATTGGGAAGGCCAAGACTTTTCAGACTCCAAGAAAAGACTTAGGGAATTCCTCTGGTTACCTCAGCATAGACCTCTGGCTATTCCTCCTGTTTTGGAGGTTTTGGATGATGTATACTCGGAGGCCTGTTTAAATCCTGATTCTCTGCCTCCTGCACCAGTTAAGCCGGATAGGTATTACAGAGTTCCTAATTCTCATCAGTTCCTCTACAAAGGCCATAATGCAGACCCTGAAACTATTTCTCAAGGCCCTAAAGGAATTAAGGCTTCCACGCCAAGAATCCACTACCACGGAAAGGGAATCTAGATCACTAGAAAGGTGGGGTAAGAAGGTTTACACCTCGGCCACCCTTGCCATGAGGGCCTTAAACTGCCAGTTTCATATGATTAAATATCAGCAATTTCTGTTATCACAATTAAAACAAAAATGTCACAACCTGAACAACCAGATTTAAAGAGTTGCAGGATATGATGCATAGTGCTGAACAAGTGGGCAAGCACACCTTACAATGTGGTTATGATGCACTAGAGGCCTCCAGCAGATCAGCCGCCACTGGAGCAGTCATTCGCAGACACGCATGGCTAAGGGAACAAAATCTTCCAGATCAGGTGAAAGCAAAAATTCTGGATGCACCGTTACATAAGGATGTTCTTTTTGGTGGTAATGCTGAGGATATTTTACGTAAAATGGAAGAAAAGGCAAAATCTATGCAAACTGTCAAAGCTTTCTTACAGGTTCAGCCACCAAGGTTCAGCAGGAATTGGCCATCAAAAAACTGGTCCTTTCCAACCACTGACAAAGCCCAAAGGGGCAGATACAGACGCGGAAGGGGCAGAGGACAACCCCAAGGATCCTACAGAGGCAGACAATGGCAATCACCAACACCAAGAAGTGGTGATGACAGTGCACAGCAGTACAGAAAGCAGACTCAATGACTCCCTCATTTCCATGCCAAGCAGAATTCAACTGGCAGCACCTTTGGGAGGAAAACTGGCACTATTTGCAAACAATTGGCATATTGTCACAACAGACAAATGGATTCTGGACATAATAAACAGAGGCTACAAATTTCATTTCCACACTCTTCCAAAAATGAGAGGCATGCCAAACCTACCACAAAATCAAAGGGTAGAGGCACAACTACAAATCGCAAAGCTCCTAAACATGAGGGCTATACAAAAGGTACCCACGCACCAACAAGCACAAGGTTTTTATTCAAGGCTTTTTCTGGTGCCAAGAAAAGGAAGCGACTGGAGACCCATTCTGGACTTATCCATTCTCAACACATTTCTTCTAGTGCCAAAATTCAAGATGCTCACATTACAGCAACTCCTTCCCATGCTGGGCAAGGGGTTTTGGCTGGTAACATTGGACCTCAAGGAGGCATACCTGCATGTCCCAATCAGACAAAGTTGCAGAAGATACCTCAGATTTCTTGCAGGTTCAAATCACTATCAATTCTCTGCATTGCCCTTTGGCTTATCTACTGCGCCCAGGGTATTCACCAAGTGCCTGGCATCAGTGATTGCATATTGCAGACTTCAAGGGATACAAATTTACCCTTATCTGGACGACTGCCTGATCCAAGCGGACAGCAAACTCGTACTTCTCAAACATCTGGCATATGTGACACGCTTACTGCTTTCTCTGGGATACACCATCAACAAGGAGAAATCAAAACTAACACCCTCTCAGAAAATTACCTTCCTGGGTGCCAACTTGGACACAAACACCCAGATGGCTTACCTAACAACAGAAAAACAAGGGCAACTATCTCATTACTTCAAAATGCTTGCAAAAAGTACCAGGCTTACTGCAAGGAAAATCCTGCAGGCTCTGGGATTCATGGCATCTTGCATTCTTCTAATCCCATGTGCAAAGCTGCACATGAGGAAACTTCAATGGTACCTAAAAAATCTATGGTCTCAACACAGTCACAGCTTAGAAGTGGAGATTCCAATAATTCCCTGTCTACAAAAGGAATTCATATGGTGGGCCCAAGCATGCCAAGTAAACAAAGGCCTCCCATTCTGCAAGCCTCAAGCTACACAAGTCATAACCACAGACGCCTCAGATTCGCCTGGGGGGCGCACATGAAGGACAGGTGCATTCAGGGCAGATGGCACAAAACAGAAAAGCACCTTCACATCAATCAAAAAGAAATGCTGGCAGTAATAAATGCAATTTCAGCGTTCAGAGAATTCCTGCATCCAGGACAGCTGCTCATAAGAACAGACAACACTACAGTAATGTGGTACATAAACAAACAAGGAGGGACTCATTCATACCCCTTGTGCAGATTAACCATGACTCTTTGGAATCTAGGTCTGGAAAGACAAATAGAACTCCAGGCTCAGTACCTACCAGGAATGGAAAACACACTGGCAGACACTCTGAGCAGGCATATGACAGATCCTCACGAATGGAAGCTACATCCACAGGTATTCATGCAGATTGTTCAAGCGTGGGGAAGGCCAGACATAGACCTATTTGCCTCCCACAAAAATCATCAATTAAAAAAGTTTTGCTCAAGGACCTCACACCCAAAGGCTTGGAAAGTGGACGCCCTCTCATTCACATGGACAACTTGGTCAGTTTATGCATTCCCACCACTACCTCTGCTGCCCAAGGTGCTTTTGAAAGCAAGAACAGACAAGCCAAGGATGATACTGATTGCTCCAGATTGGCCGAGACAACATTGGTATCCACTATTGAGGAGCCTAACACACACTCCTCCGTGGCCCCTGCCTCTAACACCTCTACTGCTGACGCAGAACAATTTCAAAACTCTTCACAGCCAGCTGAAAACTCTCACTCTAGCTGCATGGAAAATTCCTTAACTTCACATCAGGCACTACTCTCCAAAGAAGTGCAGGATGTCATTTTGGAGGCTAGAAGACCATCTACAAGAAAAGCTTACTCCATAAAATGGAAGCGGTTTTGCTGTTGGAATGAAGAACGAGGACAGGATCCTAGAAAATTAAACCTGCCTCAGATTTTACAGTACCTAACTGAACTTTTGAGCAAGGGACTTTCCTTTTCCTCAATCAAGATACATGCCTCAGCAATATCTGCAGAATTCAATATGGATCCTCCTTTATTCTCACACCCACTACTACGACAGTTCCTCAGAGGGGCTAAGAACATAAGGCCTCCAAGGAAACAACCAGTACCAGCTTGGGACCTTAACTATGTGCTGGAAAAATTGACATTGCCTCCCTTTGAACCAGCTGCTTCAGCAGAATTACAATATTTGTCCTGGAAAACAGCTTTTCTCCTGGCCATCATTTCAGCTCGTAGGGTATCTGAGTTACAGGCCCTCATGGCGGTGCAGCCATTCCTCATATTCCATCAGGACAGGGTTTCCCTGTGTACTAACCCTTCCTTTATGCCTAAAGTAGTATCTAGGGTAGCCCTAAACCAGGCCATACACCTTCCTACCTTCTACTCTAATCCTCAAAACAAAGGGGAGAGGCTGCTTCATTCTTTAGATATCCATAGGCAGCTACGTTACTACTTGGACAGAACCAAGCCATTCAGAAAATCAGATCAACTCCTAGTTTCCTATGCTTTGGGGGGTCAAGGGAAACCTGTAACTAAACAGACCATTTCCAAGTGGATTGGTCACTGCATACGCTTTTGTTATTCCTATCATGGAAAGCTCGTGCCTACTGGTATCAGATCACACTCCACTAGGGCCACAGCCACCTCTACAGCCTTCCTCAGAGGAGTGCCTACTAAAGATATCTTGGAGGCAGCCACTTGGAGTTCTGTACATACCTTCACAAAGCATTACCATTTGCCTTTATACTCCAGAACTAGAGCAGGCTTTGCCACTGCAGTTTTGCAGGGCATTCTAGCTCAACCCAGTTCCGTATAGTACCTACCACCCTATACATAGCTTTGGGATTCTACCCATATGTAATTACTGCAGCTGTAATGCACGATGAACATAGTACAGTTTTGTACCTACCATAAATGTAGATGTTCGAGGGCTATTACAGCTGCAGTACAGGTTTCCCACCCTCCTTCCCCTCTTGGTAAGACTTTGGGGTTTGAATACCTATTCATACCTGCTGACTGGGTTATCCTACTATGTTTTATTTGCTTACTTTTGTGTAGTACACTATTTATGTATTGCCTTCCTTTTGGGGGCACCTGACATCTGGGGCAAGAAAGACTGAAGAAGATGGCGTCGGCTGTGTCTTTTATACTCTAGCCTTCCTGACGTCAGAAGAGTACGCGACAACAACCGACGCCGGACCAAGACTTTGGAATTCGGCCGACCGAGGGACCGCCTGCCGGCTGAAAACCCATATGTAATTACTGCAGCTGTAATAGCCCTCGAACATCTACATTTATGGTAGGTACAAAACTGTACTTTTCTGCTTGCACCATGGCAAGCCAGTGCCTAAGGGAATTGGGCCTCATTCCACCTGAACTGCAGCCACCTCAGCAGCCTTTCTCAGGGGAGTACCAACCAGAGACATTTTAGAGGCAGCTACTTGGAGTTCAGTGCACACCTTTACAAAGCATTATCATCTGCCACTCTACTCTAAATCCAGGGCAGGCTTTGCCGGGCCTCATAGCCGCTTTTACTGCTGTCTAGTTCCAGCCTCCCAACCATAGCTTTGGGACTCTACCGAAATGTAATGACTGCAACAGTGAACATCTACATTTATGGTAAGTGTACACAACTGTACTTTCTCTGCACTGCCCTTTGGCTTATCTACTGCGCCCAGGGTATTCACAAAGTGCTTAGCCCCAGTCATTGCATTTTGCAGACAAAGAAATATTCAAATAAACCCATACCTAGACGATTGCCTAATTCAGGCAGAAAGCCAGGACATACTTTTGAATCATCTGGCATTTGTACAAAAGGTGCTAACTTGTCTGGGGTACACCATAAACGAAAAGAAATCACATCTGCTACCCTGTCAACAAATTATATTCCTGGGAACAAGCTTGAACACAACTTCCCAGATTGCTTTCCTCATGCCAGAGAAACAAATTAATTTGACAACTTACTTCAAGCTAGTGGCCACAAAAACCCTCCTATCTGCAAGGCAAATACTGCAAGCCTTGGGGTTCATGGCCTACTGCATTCTACTAATTCCATATGCAAGACTGCATATGAGGAAACTACAATGGGATCTAAAAAGCCTATGGTGTCAACATTCTCAGGATATAGAAGCAATGATTCCTATCATACCTTGCCTACGGTTAGAATTCCTTTGGTGGGCCGAGGACTGCCAACAAAACAAGGGTCTACCATTCACTCTAACCCCTGCCACCCAAACCCCAACAGACGCATCAGACTATGCATTGGGACTCCCCTGGCAGGGAAGTGCATTCAGGGCAAATGGAACCCAAGTCAAATGCACCTGCATGTCAGAAAGAAATGTTAGCTGTACAGAATGCTCTGACAGCCTTCAAGGACCACATTCTTCCAGGACAATTTAATGGTAAAGACAGACAACAGTGCTTTCATGTGGTACATAAACAAGCGGTGAGGGGGGGTACCCATTCTTACCCCCTCTGCAGACTAGCCATG
>NC_056736.1:317068624-317119411 GCF_019279795.1 Protopterus annectens
TGCTGGCCAATACCTCACGGGCATTGGGGAAATATACATGATCACCGACATGTGCTGACATGGCATCCAGGAACTGGTGCAGTACCCTGGAGGCTGATGCCTGTGATATCCCCATCATATCACCAGTTGGTCTCTGGAAGGTACTTGTTGCTAGTATTCTTAGGCCAACACATACCTTGGTTTCCACCGGGATGGGTTCCCCTCTGTTGGTTCTGTGTGTGAAGAGTGGCCTGCACAGCTCGACAGTTTGCTGCAGGAGGTCTCTGTCCACTCTATAGCGCTCTATCTCCAGCTCATGTAACCCATGGTAGGTGACCCTGGGCCTGTACACTCTTCTCCGTCTCCTCAATGTGGGTTGTCTGGCACCATCTGCATTGTCACCACCCTCAGCAAGTCGCCTATGTCTCCTTATGACAGCTATGGCAGCCCCTAGCATTTCTGCTCTGAGTTCAGCTTTTTCAGTTTTCACTTCTAATAGCTTACTCCTGTCTTGCAGTGTCTCTTGAGAGAAACACGCCCAACAAGAAACTTTGGTGTAAGCAGCAGTGTACACCTTCCATTCCTTGACTTTCCCATGCTTATCTTGTGGCACTCCTCTTTCCATGATATGTGTCTGACATCTGTCTTGTAACACTGACCTCCAATGAACTGCATTTCTTTCTACCATTCCCCCCTGTGATGTCACCTATCTCCTACTCTATTCCTCCCCCTTATGTATCTCTTACACTACTCAGAATGTGCTCATTTGCTATGTGACAGTGGAATTCAGTATCTTAACACTCATTTACATCAGATTGCCTACTAATGCTTAGTTACATCTCTTAGACTCAGCTTCCCCCCTTAGCAACCACTAAACGTTGGCCATGTTGTCTTTGGTTTGCTGGTCCCTGTATTGTAAATCCATGTATTGCATAAAACCCACATTTGTGGGTTTATAACCTTCATTTTTATGTGTTATACAGTGCAACCCGTTTGCGCGGGGCTGCGCTGCGTTTAAACATCGGCGATCGCCGAAAAAAAAAAGAATTATTTTTCATATTTGCATCGGGGTACCTTGCCAGTGGCCACATATTTGGCCATTGGCATGCTGCCTGACACATATGCACCCTTTATTTGGAGCTGACATGGCTCCATTGTGATTTGCGAAGCGTACTCAGTTGTCAACTGAGTACATTTCTGCAGCTAAAACGGCTCTTACACGGGCTGCTTTCTGCTTCATGGATTGCTACTCTACCTCATTTGCATGCCTTTTGGCTGCAAGTGAGGTATTTAGCATATCCATGCACAGTCCGTGTAAGAGACGTTTTAGCTGGTCTCTTACACGTAGTTTCGGGCTGTTCCTGGATCGCGAGGCTTGCATGGAGTCTTACACGTCTCTTACACTCCGTGCAAGCCTTCATGAATCCTGCCCATTTTCTTTTCCTTTTAAAACAGTTTTATGAACACAAGCTGGATTAGAAAAAAAATAATGCTTTTGTATAATAACACCATATGGCTCATTGGGCTGTTCAGAAACAACATTTAATCTGTCCCGTTTAGAGTTCTGGTAGGAACCCAGCGATGTAACCTTATCACAGTTTAACACATTGTGTCCATCTTTTGATATTCCAAGATGGCCGCCGACTAGTCTAGTCCTTACTCTCTGAGCTCCTCACAGCTATTTAACTTTTGTTTTTTTTACAACTTTACATCAACCTTTTTCCTCAAATTTTTATACTAAAAGATTTTATAAATCTTTTTCTACGCATTTGGATTATTTTTTCTTCTGGAATTATTATCCTGGGATTTATTTTACCTCAGAACATTCTTGGTCTCTCTGCTGCTGGGACTCCTACTGCTCCAGTCTGTTCCTGGTATCCTGTTGACTGCATTCCATTTCTGGGCATGGCTACAAAATCTGACTCCTTGGAGACTCAGCCTACAAAGGCCAAATATACTTCAATGCTCTCTCCTGAAAAGATTCAGGTTCAAAAGACTGAAATCATCTAGACAACCTACAGAAACTATTAATGTAAGTAATAAAGATTTAAATGGCTCAAATTTCCTTTTAGAAGAACTAAAAATAGCATTAAAACCAATCCAAAGTGCTATACAAAACTTTTCAGAACAGTTTGCTGACTTTAGTAAATCTTTAAAGCAAATAAGCGATAGTATTGTTACTATTGAAAATAAAATCTTAGCTTTGGAAGTTAAAACAGACTTATTGGAAAGTGACTTTAAATCTAGAGATAAAACTATTTCAGATTTACAAGCTAAAATATTGGATCTGGAAGCCAGGAGTCGAAGAAATAACATCATTATTCGTGGTTTACCTGAATCTTATGACAATAAAAACTTGTTATCTGTGACTAAAAATATCTTTGAAACACTGTTAAATTGTGAAGCTCCTTCAAAATCTATAATTGTAGAGAGGACCACACAGAGAACTGGGTACAAAGCAAGATTCTTCTACACCAAGGTTAATTTATACTAAGTTACTAAACTTTCGAGACACTTTCCAGATCCTAGAAACTGCTAAAACAAAGAAACAATTCATATGGAAGTCTCACAAACTATCATTTTCCCAAGATCTTCCTGCACAGATCAAATTAAATAGACAAAAACTAGCCCCCTATTGTGCTGACTTGATACAAGAGGGATTAGATTTGAATGGCATATCCTAATACCTTGTCTTTCACAGCTAATGACAAAAGATTTGTATGTTCAGATCCTAAAGATGCAAAAGACATTTTCTTAAAACATTTAAAAAGCTTCCTGACACTGTATCTTAATATTCTACTGTTAAAGAACTACAATAAGGTTTGATCTTTTCTTTTCTTTAATCTGACAGTATTTGTGTTACATGATTTGTAATTCTGGTGTGACATAATTATATTACCTTAAGAACTTGTCATGTAATTTACACATGATGGATTTGGTGTGACAGTGTGCAGTGACAGGATATATGCTTGTTAGATTTGTGTGGATTAATAGATGCATTTAAATTCCTGTATTTACTTTTTCTCTTTCTCTCACATATGCTTGCTGTGTAAATAGATAATATGTTAATTTTACTACAAGCTTTGGAGTTACAGCCTTCTGTGTAAGCTAAATGATTTTTGGAGGGAAAAACATTCCATCTCAACATTCTATCAAGAAAATCTTCCCCTCAGAGTTCCAGCTGATGCTCTGCATGAACATGCGCACACTACAGTCTCTCTGAGATGGATGGTGATGTCATCATTTGTGAGGAAAGAAGGACAGTTTCAAATACACAAGTCTGCTTGTTTTCAACAAGTATTCAATAGCACTAACTTTTAATAGATCTGGCTATTATTTAAAGTGTTTTCTCTTCATAAATGAAGGTTGCTTTTAAATTTAAACAGATTCATGTCACATAATATATTCAGTGACTTTTAGTGTGTCTGCATGACTTCAAAGCAAGCTGCTACTTTCATAAAGCAGAGTGAAAATGTTTCTGGAAACAAATGAACAGGTTAGTTTTATATATTAAAATTCTAAAGGATGTGTAAAGAAATGAACATATTTTCCTATTCAGAATATTTTTTATACAATATTTTATATTATACTGAAGTGTTTAATTTGACAAATGTTACAAAGTATACCTGTTCATATGAAAGTTTCATGTTCTTTCTATTCTCTGCTCTCTCTCTTCTCAGAGGCTGGATGTGATATTTATGATTAGTAGTTTATGTTTAAGAAAGCCTTTACTTATTTGAAAGGTTTGAAATAACTATCTTTAATATGATTAGCTGAATCTACATATATATATTTAAGCCCTTAGATTTACTGCATTTAGCTTGCTTGTTTCTGTTTTAATTAGATGTTCAAAATGTTTACTTTAAAAGCCTTGTCTTTTCATGCTGTTTTGCTATGTTACATCTATGGCTTAGAAGAATAGTATGGCTACATAACCTAACAGAGTCATTAGTAAAATATTCAAAAGTAGATTTAAAATTATATGTATGCACATTGTTGTACATTCAGTCCAATATATATGATGCTGTTTAAGTTACTATTTAATAATATAATTATACTTTATTCATGTATATTAACTAGTGTTAAAACCTTACAGCTTATAATATTTCATTTTGAATAGTTCCTGCACTATTATTATCTAGTTAATAGATGCATCTCCAGACTGAATTGTTTTTCATTTTGAGATATGGTTGCTTGGTAGTTGTTTTTTGCTTTATTTGAACTATAACTAAATACTCATTCTACAGGTATTAGTGCTTTTATCATACTAATGGTCATGTTGATTAATGAAATTATCACTAAAGTACTAAAGAAGGTTCAGTAGATAGTGCATGACTATTATCTTTAGTTCAGTAATGCTATGCTTATTTACTTATATTATAATGTTACCAGTTGGTTTTGTTATACTTATATATGTTATCTTACATATCTTTCAGTTTTAATTGTATTACTTCTTATGATAGAGTGTTCTAGTTAAGCAGAGTGTGATTTATTTATTATTTACTTGTTTCTCTTTCTCTTGAAATACTTGAGGAAATACATTTAATCACTATAAATTTCAATTTAAGGATAGGAGCTTTAGATTAGTATTAGAAGTAGGGATTAAGCATGTTGGGCGTCTTGAAATTAGTTAATTTTGTATATATTTTTAGTAGTATTACTCGGACTTTATGTTATGTTAGGCTTCCTTTGAGTAATTTGTATCCTAACTTGAGGTTATTATTATCTATAATTACAATGTTTTTTCATGTTCTTCTGCTCTTCCTTTATCACAGGGGATTGGTGGGTAGGCACTAGGGTTAGGATAAAGGTTATTATTATACATTTCATGGTTCTTAAAAACTTTTTCTTTTTTTTCAACAAATGTTATTTGATGACTTGCTTGAATACTTAAAGACTGTTTTTTCTTTTGTTTTTTTTCTTCTTCTTTTTAATGTTGTGTTGGATTTGCACCTTGAGTTCACTTTTATAGCATCAGTAATGATTATACTTGTAGAATATGCCTGTTGACATAATTTTAGATTCTTGGAATGTTAGAGGCATTCAAGATAAAGCGAAAAAGTCACTTTTATTTCATATGATCTTTAAATCACAGGCTAACATTTGTTTTATTCAAGAGACCTATATTTCACGTGTTGATTGGAATAAAGAGTTAAAAAAAAAATGGATCAAAAAGATTATAGCTTCAGGTGACTCATCTAACTCCAGAGGTGTAGCTATAATCATTAAACAAAAATTCATTGGGAATATTATTGATGAGAAATTTGATGATGAGGGGAGGTGGTGCTTATTTACTGCTTCTATTGCTGGTTTGGACAAACCCTTATTCATTTTAAATCTATATGGCCCATGTAATTCACAACATTTGTTCATTTTAAAAATTTACAATATTCTTGCATCCTATAAGGATCATCATATTATAGTGGGTGGTGGCTGGAATGCAGTTATAAACCCTGTAGTTGATCGTTCAGCTCCACTGTCACCTATAATCTTCAATCTACTCTGGCTCTAAATGATTTGATGACAGAATATAATTTAATAGACCCCCTCCGACTGTTAAAAATATAAACAAGAATGATATATATACTTATTATTCTAAGTGCTATCATTCGTGGTCCAGATTAGACTTCTTTCTAATTTCAGATTATATTTCAAAATATATTGTGGACTTTACTACAGAACCCAGATTCTTTTCGGATCACTCAAGAATTTCACTAAAATTGAACATAAAACCCAATATCAAAAATAAAACTATGTTTAATAAGTGGACCTTAAATAATAACTTATTGTCAAATGAAGATATTTGCAAACAAGCTTCAGAAATCTAAATGAAATGGTGAATAGTCTTGAATCATCAGACATTCCTTATGACATACAATGGGCTGCATGTAAAGCAAGATTAAGAGGTTTATTTATTAGTAAAGCTGCTTTTTCAAAAACAATACTTTAAGAAAGAGGAATTCTTAAAATCAAGAATTTCTTCGTTGGAAAATCATCTTAGTCTGAACTATGATGCTACTTTAGAAAAACAAATTTTTGATTGTCAGAAAGATTTAATTCTGCTTCACCAAAATAACCTCTCCTTAGCTGAACAAAAGCTACTTGCTTCATATTCAGAGTGGGCCCATGTTCCATCTAAATTGTTAGCGAGAATTATTAAAGTTAACTTCAGAAATCCAAATATTACATCTTTATCTTATAATAACAGATTATATAATACTGATGAAGAGATTATTCAACTTTTCACCTCTCTTTACACTGAGTTATATTCAGATTCTTCTAATTCTGTTAAAGATAATCACTCAAAACTCTTTTTAGACTCTTTGCAGTTCCCTAAACTTAATGATAATCAGCAAAAACTACTTTCTACCCTATATCGGTACAAGAAATCTCGGATTCAATAGATAATCTTAAATTGGGTAAATCTCCGGGACCTGATGGTTTTACTCCAGAATTTTTCAAAACTTTCAAATTGGTAGTTCTTCCCTTTCTATTTAAAGTTTACAATCATATAAGAGTTAATGATATCTCAGATATTCATTGGAACACATCAAAACCATTCTAATTCTAAAAATAATAAAGATAAATCTGACCCAGTAAATTATAGACCCATTTCTTTAATTAACGTGGATATTAAGATTCTGTCATCTATTCTGGCTAACAGATTGAAACGGATTTTACCCTCAATTATTTCGTCAGATCAATCAGGTTTTATGTCTCAGAGACATGCTTGGGATAATACTCTATCTTTAGAGACTATACTTCATCTCATTAAGAAAAATCCAAACCCTATATATGCTTTGATTATAGATGCATCAAATGCCTTTGACAGAGTATGTTGGAACTTTCTATTTCAAACTATGTTATGTTTTAATATTCCCTTATTCTTTATAATTTTTAAAAGTTTTATACAAGAATATGTTTACTAGACTATACATTAATGGTCAATTTTCTGCTGCGATAAAGATCACTAAAGGAACAAGACAGGGTTGTCCATTGTCCCCTTTTCTTTTCAACATTTACTTAGAACCGTTGCTATTGTTTATTACTCAAAATACTTTTCATAACATCCCTAGAATTCTTAATACTAATATTCATTTCTCTGCTTTTATGGATGATTTAGTAATCTACTTTCAAACTCCATTATCTGATTACAGAAAAATAATGAATTCTATTGATTATTTTTCTTTGGTTTCCAACTATCTTTTAAATTCTACAAAAACTCATATTTTTCCCTTAAATCATTTTGCACACAAATCTTTTTGGTTTCCAGACGATCATTTTCAGTTTACTTATAATATAAAATATTTAGGAATCAATTTAGAACACAATAATAAATCTTCCTTTCAAAATAATATTAATAAATTATGGAACTCTATATTGTCTGATATGGACAGATGGAAGCATCTAAACCTTTCATTTCTTTCAAGGGTGGCCATTATTAAAATTAATATTCTGCCTAAATTTCTTTACCAATTCTCATCATCTGATCAGATAATTTCAAAAAATATTTGAGTCTGTAAATAAAGCTTTGGCAAAATTCATATGGTTCCCTAAATCTGTTAGAATTTCCTATTCTAGATTGGCATTTTCGAAGGACAAGGGAGGTTTGGGTTTACCTAATCTTTATCTCTATTATTTGATTGTCTCATCCAATAAACTTCTTACTATCTCTAAATTCAATAACACTTCTTATCCAAATCACTCTTTATGGATAAAATTATGGTATAATTATGTCATTTCTAATAATTTAAATCCTGAAGCTATTCGGTTTATCTCTCTGTATAGTTTATTTATTAAAAATATATCTACAGTATTTAAACAAAAGATTAGAGATTTCCAAACCTTACTCAAAATGTGTAAACTAGAAAAGATCTCGCACCATGTTCAGCCAATTCATCTAAACCCAAATATATTATTGGACAATAAACTTTTGAACTTAACAAACTATCCTTTAATTAAAAATCTAAAAGTAGGAGATGTTTTGAAATATCTTGACTTGCCTTTATCTGACTGGCGTAAGTTATTGAAAGTAAACTGGAATTACTCACCAATTCTTACACAACTAAGAGCAATAATTAAAACAAATTTGTATCTCTGGTCCCCATAGACTCACAATTGAAAAACCTTAACACGATTATCAAAATACTTTCATCATCTGATAAAATGCTCTCAAACTCATATAAATTAATTAATTCTTTAATGATGGACCACAACTGTCTTTTATCTAATGTTTGGTTGAATTATAATTCCCAATTGTCAGAATCTCAGAAAGTCTTGGCTATTAGACACACTAAGGAATTTATCCCTTTTAAAAAATTAGCATACACACAATTAATGATTAATAATGATGCCTACTTTACCCCAATCAAATTAAACAAATTTAACCCAAATAAGTCCCCTTCGTGTTCATGCTGTTCTCATCCCCAAGCAGACCTCCTTCATATTCTATGGTATTGTCATTTTTCTCACAGATTGTGGACATCTTTGAAAGTCAGACTGCAGAAAATGGGATATCAAAACTCCATGTTGACGTGGGAATTTGCTATTCTACATATTCCATTGATTCATCTTTCAAAAGTTGATATTCATGTTATCATTTTTATTTGCTCATTACTAAAACTTTATATAATACAAAATTGGATTGATCGTTCTAAATTAAAATGGATTACTTTCCAGAAAATGGCTTTTAAATTTATTGATGCTCAAAGATACTTAGGTGGAAGTCCAAAAAAAAAAGCTATTAGAAAGGTTGTGTTAGAAAAGGTTCTAAACATATTAAATAGTTAATGTTAAATATATTTTTTTTTTTCTTTTCTCTCTCAGGTTGCCTAACTTGTATATAGTGTACATATGGTGTATGTTTTATTTCTAAATAACTTATCAAAATCTCATGAAGGTTGTTATCACTAGATGAATTGTTATATGTTCATTTATGCCTTCTTGTTATGTATAATCTTTTAATTGTCTTGCTATTCATATAATTAATAAAAAAAATTTTTTGAGAAAAAAAACACATTGTGTCCATCTTTAGAGCAGTTCAAACCTCTCACTCTGCCTTTAGAACAGTAATTTCTCTCAGGGCAAGCGTTTGCTTGTTTATAATGTACATTGTGATAAGTCGTACCTTTGTTAGTTGTAATGTTACATCGTCGGTTGCTGGTTACCTCATTCACAGCGGTTTCAGTTTCAGAAACAATAGAAGCCTACATATGGACCGCACAGTTGGATCGATTAATGTTTTTAGTCAAAAAGGAAGCCGAACTGCTTCCACCATTAGGAAGTTGAGTAGAAACAACTGAGGAAGCACGTTCTGGTTCAGCACAATGAACTTGTGCAACCGCAACAAATTCCCTACATTTATTAAGGTGGAACGTAGGGGGATACCGGACTGAGGCCGTTATTAGACCTATACAGTTATTGTTGATCTTCCTTAACAGAACCAACACATGGGGAAGAATGATGATTCATGAAGTGGGGCTGGGAGAGTATTTCAATAAGCCGAGTCAGCTCTCCTTTAAGCTCAGCTACATCCCTTTTCACCACCAGTATTTCTGCATTCTGCCCAGAATCCAAAATAGGTGAGAGATCAATAGAGTTTTCGGACTCCATAACAACCAGCACCACTAGATGATAAACTAGTAAACCAAGAAAAAAGTGGTGCGAATAGTGCTCTGAGAAAACAAGTAAACCAAATAAAGAAGCACTACTGTTGCGAGTCTCCAACACTCGTTTATTGTAACAAAAAGTTAAAAAATTAAGCGCTTTCGTCAATCCACCTTGACTTCATCAGAATTAACTTTGAAAGCAGTTTAAAAACATTTTTATACTATTAGCTTGCCAAGGATTGGCTAAACATTTTCCAATGATGAACAAGCATATTAAAACAATTAAAGTTTAAAAATGCCAGACAGTGTTCTTAATTAAACCAAAAGAAAGTTAGAAAGCTATTTTTTCAAAAGGTTGCATGTTTTTAAACACATTACATAGAACAAGAATAAAACTTTTGTATATATGTTTCCTCATTTGCATTCTATTACTTTTAAAATATAACCAGAGTTTCAAACAAAAATGCACTTTTTACAAAGAACTATTTAAATATGTTCTGCTTTTTCCTTTAAAATAGGTAACAAACTTAAATGTTCATTTAAACCGGGGGAGGGGGGATTTGCTGCCAACCTCAATTGCCACAATAACTCTTTTTTATAAAGTGCATTCTGCCAATCCCCACCCCTGGCTTCTATACTTATTGTATCAAGAATAGCAAATTTAAAACTTGTATAACTTTCACATTATGTACTGTGTTTATACAGAGCATTTGTATCTTTTTTATTTTTTATATTATACAGGTGCTAACATATTCTGGTCTGATCATTTAAGAATATAGTAAAAAGGCACTTAGAGGTAGCTTGTTTGACTGCACTAATTTTAATAAACACAGTGTTGGTGTAATCAACTGTTTGTATTTTAAGATGCATGTATCGGTTTTGAACTTTGTCTGAAGAAGTCCAGTCATTGAACCTGACGAAAAGTGCTTCACTTTGTCTGTGTTTATTAAAATTAATGTGGTCGAACAAGCTACCTCTAAGTGTCTTTTTACTACGTTTGTTTTCTTTGGCACTTTTTGTGGAGCCACCATAATGAGACTCAGCAAAGCCTTACTATGTCTAGGCAATTCTGATTCTGTATCATAGCTCAAAAAATAATTTCCTTACTTACACAATTTGCTCACCCAGTATCTCAGAGTAGTCTGCAAGGACTCTTTAATGTCTGCCAACTCATTACACTCCCAGAAAATATGTTCCCAATTTCTTCTTTCTTCCCCATCACATCTCCAACATTTGCTGTCTTCCTGTGGAAAAATTATTTGGAATCAATTTCGGGTATAAAATACTTATGTAGACACCACCAAGCAAAGATCCTAAATTGAGTGAGTCCCAGTCTTAACATTGCCTAGGGTGTTTAACCGTGTTTGTTAAGGACACCTAAGTGCTGTTGCAATAGGGTATTGCAGTAGGGACTGAAAGAAGGCACTGCTGGCCAGCAAACAAGAGCAGTATAAGGTAAAATAGATTTAAAAAGCTGTTAGAATTTCACTCTGCCACCCTTATAAAGAGAAAGTGTGTCATAACAAAGTATCTAATAGATTTTAAAGCCATTCATTCTACAGATACTGAACCCAGTAAAACATTTTGTGATACTACAATTTTTTTCTTCTGTAACTCGTAGTACATGGAACAGGTAAAGCTTCATGCACTGTCTGTTATGTGCTTTGAACATGGATGTCAAGATTCACCTCTTCAGCTTTGCTTTTGAGATAAATTGCTTGGCAACCATGTCACACACATAATCACCTGGTTATGATCAGAGATCTGATCATTATCCTCTACATTTAAAATCTGTATCTAATTTTGGGCCTTTGGTCCCCCATTATTTTTGGCTTTGTTCAGAATTCTTGCACTGAGGTTGAGAGGTATGGGTGGGACAAAAGTAGGTGACAGCTGGGAACTTGGGTTTCAGACTGATCTGGATAAGAAGGGGACTAGAACAATAAACAATCACAGATAGACTAAACCAAAAGTTGGCCTTCCAGTTTCTTGATTTTATGCATTCAAAACCTTGCAAAAGTGTTAGCCCTTGACAGATCCACACAGTTAAGACTTAAAGGCAAATGCAAGTGTTTGACTTGCCATGCAGACAGCGAGCATTATTTATGTATTTTATGGTGGTGTCCTAAAGACTATAGGCTATACAAGAAGGTGCAGACATGGATAAGGAATGCAGGGATTGTGGGCACTTCACAAAGTTCATTTAGATCTTGGGCATAAATTGCCAGTAGAATATATCAGATAAATTCTTAATAGAATGGTCACCCTCTACTAGTTTTGTAGTGAAGACTATAATGTCCTCAGCAATCTCTCTACCTTCAAAGTCAACCTCAGATAATGCATCCTGCAAAAGAGTCCATGGTGTTGTGCTGGAATTACTTAATAATCTACAAAAATGGCTCTTTGATTTTGTTCATCTGTTCTGTATTGCTTACTATTTCATTGTATATGACTGGGCATGTAACACCAGCACTAGCCACAGATGATGACATGCTTTTAGATGGAGGTACAATGAAGATACAAAGGGGAAAATGCCATTAACATCAAAATGGCACCATAAAGGAATGTTTTTATCTGTTTTCCATCGTGCTTATTCAGCCTAAAGAAAATCATCTAGACATGGCTGATAGATGGTAGTAAAGAGGCAACAATAAACAACATGGAAAAGGCTTTCTTATTGAAAATAGAAATGTGCTCCGGTGATCAGTATCAAACTGCTTAAAGTGCTCCGGTGATCAGTATCATACTGCTCAAAGTGCTCTGGTAATCAGTATCATACTGCTCAAAGTGCTCCGGTGATCAGTATCATATTGCTCAAAGTGCTCCGGTGATCAGTATCATACTGCTCAAAGTGCTCTGCTGATCAGTATCATACTGCTCAAAGTGCTCTGGTGATCAGTATCATACTGCTCAAAGTGCTCCGGTGATCAGTATCAAACTGCTCAAAGTGCACCGGTGAAAAGTATCATACTGCTCAAAGTGCTCCGATGATCAGTATCATACTGCTCAAAGTGCTCCGGTGATCAGTATCAAACTGCTCAAAGTTCTCTGGTGATCAGTATCATACTGCGCAAAGTGCTCCGGTGATCAGTATCATACTGCTCAAAGTGCTCTGGTGATCAGTATCATACTGCTCAAAGTGCTCTGGTGATCAGTATCATACTGCTCAAAGTGCTCCGGTGATCAGTATCAAACTGCTCAAAGTTCTCCGGTGATCAGTATCATACTGCGCAAAGTGCTCCGGTGATCAGTATCATACTGCTCAAAGTGCTCTGGTGATCAGTATCATACTGCTCAAAGTGCTCCGGTGATCAGTATCATACTGGTCAAAGTGCTCCGGTGATCAGTATCATACTGCTCAAAGTGCACCGGTGAAAAGTGTGCTCCGGTGATCAGTATCATACTGCTCAAAGTGCTCCGGTGATCAGTATCATACTGCTCAAAGTGCTCCGGTGATCAGTATCATATTGCTCAAAGTGCTCCGGTGATCAGTATCATACTGCTCAAAGTGCTCCGGTGATCAGTATCATACTGCACAAAGTGCTCTGGTGGTCAGTATCATACTGCTCAAAGTGCTCCGGTGATCAGTATCATACTGCTCTCCTAAAGAAAAAAAGTAACACTTAAGCTTAGGGTTGCAGTTGGGGGAAGGTGCAGTCTTGGTTGTAGCATCCATTACTTAGGTGTTGCATGGGTCAGTTATATCAAGAAATGCACATTTCACTTACGTATACATCTTTTACACATATTTCTTTATGTATTCATCAGATCTCCCACCAGTTAGCTGCTGTGCCCATATTATGCCACAGCAAGAAAAGGAACTTAGATCAACCAGTGGATCTGTCACCTCAGCTGCAATCTTGGAGTTGGTATATTTAATTGGGGGGGGGGTGTGATGGATGCAGCCCTCCCCCCACCTGGGTGGGTTTTGAGTGTTCTGGTGTTGTGTGTTTGCGTGACTGAGTACTTAACCACAAATCCAAAGCAACAAACCAGAAAAACTATGCTAGGCAGAAGCAGGATCAAAGGTGTAAAATATTTATTTCAAGTTTAAAATGTCAAACCAGCACAAAAACAACCACCACAGTTTAGTTTAGCGCTCTTTCACTCTACTATTGCAGAGCTTCATCAGAACAATTAAAAACACAATTGCATCCCTTTTTATAGTGCACTGAAAGTGTTAATTAATTAATTGAAATAATTTCCTTAAAGAAATAACTGAATATTTATGTCTATACCTCATGCTAACACCAACACAAATTTGTGCCATATAAAAAGTATAAAAGATCATTTACAAAATATGGCACCAAACCTAAAAGGGTATATTATACTAAAATACCCATAACATAAAATAAAAATGCACCTGAAATGCCAACCATAAAAATAACTCAGTAATTTTAACCAATGTGAGATGTACTAAAATACTAGGTTCAAACACAATTCCAAAAAATGTACATATAAAACTTGTATCAAAGGCGGAGAAAAACAAAATGTTACATGGTAAGCGGACAAACCAAAATACAGTTCATAGTTTTGCTTGTCTCAATTTCAAAACACTAGCAATACATATACAGTTGTTCAACCCTGGTGGTCTCCCTGCATCTAATTTAAGCTGCCAAATCAATTCCCTAAATTCAACCCTAGCTTCCCAGTTATCACCTCTAGGATCACTAGCCACTTGCTCCAAAACCGCAAATTTAATAAACATATTGTGACACACCAAGGGGTGCTTGTAAAAGGCATTTGATTCCTTCTTTTTAGAAATCTCTTACAAATGTTCATAAATCCTTTTCCTAAGTGTACATGTGGTCTTGCCAATATAAAAACTGTTGCAACCATCACAGATCCCTATATATACAACACCCCTGGTGCCACAATTGTAATGCTTAGCAAGCCGAAAGCTAATGCCCCTAGATGGAATGCTTACTACTTTCTGTTGCAAAATGTACTTGCACTGACTACATATACCGCATCTGAACATTCCCATCATACCTTTATTCACCCCTCCCTGCTGGTCACCTTTCCTCTCAAGAAGATCCTTAAAGTTCATCCCTCTTTTCCTTATAAAAGAGGGTTGTAAAGGGATGTATTTGCTCATCTCTTCATTCACCCTTAATAGTGGCCAGTATTTTTTGATAATCTGTTCAACCAAGTGGGACGTTGCCGAAAAGATATGAATAAATGAATGTTTACAAAAAACCTCGTTTTTAACTGAATTTACTGACTCAAACACCAGTCGACCCTTACCAAGTAATGGAAAGAATTTTTCCTCCCTGTTGACAAACTTCTGTGACTAAATTAGATAAAAGGGTTGCTGGATAGTTTCTTTCCTTAAAAAGAGAACAAATAAAATCAAATTCTTGAATAAGTACAGCATAGTCACTTGTCATTCTAGATGCCCTTATAAGTTGACCTTTGGCAATACCCTTTTTTTGATGATACGGATGTGGACTGTCAAAGTGCAAATAAGCATTTGAGAAAGTAGGTTTTCTGTATAATTTAGATTGAAAACAATGATTTTCAGTATCTTTATAAATGGTAACGTCTAGGTAGTTGATGGCAAACTCATCTATCGTGTGTGTAAATTTCAAAAAAGAGGTACTGTTATTCAAATAAATCATAAAATCTTCGAATAACTCTTTAGTGCCTCTCCAAAAAACACAGATGTCGTCCAAATATCGGGTGTAAAAATTAATGTACCGATACCATGTAGTGTTGAAGACAAACTTCCGTTCCAAGAAATATAATACACAATTTGCGTACAAAGGGGCACATGGAGCACCCATTGCTACCCCTTTCCTTTGCTGATACAGATCTCCATTAAAGTATATAAAATTATTTCTAAGAATAATATCTACAAATTCCACAATCAAATTCAACATATTACCTCCTAAACCACCTTCAGAACCCAAAACTTCACAAAACCACTCCAAACCAGTGTCATGGGGAATACTGGAAAAAAGTTCCACTACATCAATAGTCGCAAACCAGCTGGAAGAGTCAAATTTGTCTTCAGTAATACTTCTCAGAAAATCCCAGAAGTCTTTAGTAATGTGGGGTATGCTGTTAATAAAACTGTTCAACTGAGAGTCAACAAACATAGCCAGAGGTTCTGTAATACTACCAGTCCCAGCTACAGTCGGTCTAAATTTAAGTTCGTTTATTCCTTTGTGAACTTTGGGGATTCCGAATATAACAGGAATTTTAGGATTATCAACATGCAGAAAGTTAAACAGATTTTCATTAATGGCACCCTGGAGTAAATGGTTGGTTAAAAAATATTTAATCTTCGAGTAGGCAATATTAATTTCATTACGTGACACAGCAGTTTAACAATCTGTGTCCTGCAAAATGTTGTGAAGGTACATTTCATACTCATCATAGTACATTAACACGACCCCACCCCCTTTGTCTGGTTTCATAATACTGATCCTTTCCTTTTTTAATAATGCCAATAAATCTTCCTCATCCTTAGACAAATTATTGTTAGTGAGGTTGTCATAATAATTAATACGCCTCACCTCCTGTTCCACCATTTCATCAAAAAGCTTCAAAAAATAATTGATAGGCGGATTAAACGTACTTATCCTAGATAATTCGCCATTATCAACCTGCGTTCCCTTAAAATATATTTGTAAATTCAACTTCCTAATAAAAAGTTTAAAATCAATCAAAGTGTTAACCATAGAACCATTTCTGACAGGTACAAAATGAAATCCTTTAGTAAAAATAATAAAGTACCGGTCATCTAAAACTAAATCTGTGAAGTTGTAGATAGTAAAATTATCCTTTTTACAAATTCTAGTGTCAGTCATAATTCCCACTGGGTCGCTGTTAATTTCGCCGTCTAACTCAAATGGTAACGGGTTAGTGGAATTCTGTGAAAATATCTCATTACCAAGCATAAGCTCCTGTTTGTCCACTAAATACCCCTCAACACCTGTTTGCATGCCAATACATTCATCATTCAATACACCAACATCAAATTCCTGAATGTTTAGTATTGTCTGGTTCTCCCCTGTGGTCTGTCCCCCCCCCCCCCGAATGATGACACATTCTGGTGGGAGTATGTCCTTTGCTTGCCAGCAAGCCTTTCGCTTCTCCTCACTATATCCTCCCCTAAAGGGAGATTCTGCTGGTCTGAAGTATTGTTGTCATGACCCCCTACCTCTGGATTAACTGTCCCAAAATTCTTGGATTGATTAACGAAGTTAAAGGTGGGATAAGCTCTACCATTCCTATAATCATTTAAATCTCAATCAAGTTTTTTTACCTTTCTGTAAACAATTTTGTCACAATACTTGTCAGTCTCCACAAACAAATTGTATTTTCTAACGTCCAGATTAGCTTTATGGGATTCAAAAGTTTTTTTGTGCAAGTCATTAGACTCAGCAAGTAAAACTTCATTCTGGGACTGATAGTCCCTAACCATTAGTTCAACATCTCTATTCCAGTTGCATTAAATAAATTAGTTAACTGCTTATACAATTCAGAATTATGGTTAACGTTGTTAGGGTATTTAAACAGTCTAAGCCCCTTTGGAACTCTCTCGGTGCAAATACATTCGTTAAGGTAATCAATTTCTAGTTGGTTGGTCTTTAATAAATATAACTTGTCTCTAAATGTACTAAAAACCTCCTCATAGGTCTCAAAATTTCGGTCAATATTAAGCTCATTAAAATGAAAATGCCTGTTAGACCAATTATCAAAGTTAAAATGTGGAGAAGTTGAACTGTGGTGGTTGTTTTTGTGCTGGTTCGACATTTTAAACTTGAAATAAATATTTTACACCTTTGATCCTGCTTCTGTCTGGCATTGTTTGACTGAGTACTTACCTTGGGTAGGATTTTGTTCGTCTAGTCTGTCCATGAAGTGGGTTTTTGTGGATGTCATGTCAATGAATCCATCTTCGACGATGTTGGCTTTTGATATTATCGGGTAGACCCATATATACACACACACTACAAATGTAAAGTGGATGTCACCGTTACATTATTTAACTTGCATTTAGGATGCTTTCTTTCCTAAATGAACAGTAAGACACTCAGTGGCAATCTTGTTAAAAGACAGCAGTGTTTTACTTCTGTTATAGACAGCTAGAGCTGTTTGTCAATTTTGATTTTAGTAATGAGATTAGCATAACTGACAAACATTCATACTGATGCTCTGTAGCCTCGTACCATTATTTGTGTTCCATTTTCAAACTTATCTGCAAGTTTATTTGGATTTTCCTTCTGAACATTAATATCAGGCACCTGTTCTGACTTGTCATTGTATAATAAAGGTCTAATTAAGCAGTGCAAATTTAGACACTAAGTGCTAACAAGTTGCTCAGCATTGAAAAAGAGAAATATACATTGCATTCAAATGACTCAAGGCAGCACTACACAGCATTTCTGCTGTTATGTACTGCCCTTAGCCATCTGAAGATATACACTTTCCTGCACGGTAATGGCAGATGGCATCAGTGGAGCATTAGCAACATTCTCCTTGGAAGGCACATAGGCTAAAGGCAAGAATGACTCCTATAACAAAACATGGATGCAGTTTTGAACACCCCAAACTGTGCATACATTAATGTGATTCATTGACCTGCACTGCAAATTAATTTTATTAGGTATGCTGTGCTCAATTTGAAAAGCAGCAACAGGATAGTTCTGTGCCATCCTGACATATTAAGGCTATACTCACTAGCTGAAAGGTTAGCAGATATCAGCATACACAGAAGATGTAGTTATAAACTTTATAAAGTTTGGGTCGCTCCTAAGGAGTATGTACTAGAAAACTATGTTCACGAGATAGTGGTTTCCAACAGCAATGTGTCTATGCGGAGTGATGAGCTTTAAGGCAAATGATAAGATGAAGGAAACCTAGGAGAAGGACATCGGCATAAATACTGAGGGTTAGACAGAATGAAGGGATGTAATGCAAATGAAGCTTATTCTGAAACTCAAGACACGCTAGAAAAATATATCCAAACATCCATGTTAAAGCAGGGATCATAAAGTGAAACTCAGGGGTTAGGGAAGTTATATAATTGTGAATGGCTGAAGGATGGAAATATAGTTATTCCAGCAATACGTGTGAAGAGCAAACTGAGGAAGCAGTGGGCTTTACAAGGACAAACAGATTACAGGATGCTAAGTAAGAAGGAAACGACATATGGGGACATAAATCTTGTTGTACTTCTCTCTCTTTCCTTAGAAATATAAGGGTAGATAGTGTGATTACCTACAAATATAATGTACAGAGACAGAGCAGGGATGTGAGGAAAAATACTAGGATGATAAATGGATAAACAATGAACACACTGAAAAGCTCCTCTGCTTTTTGACCTATGGGCAACTGCTTTGTGGGAATACTTGAACATACACTAGCATCATTTGCATAAAGCTGTACTCCAACAGACATTCCCATATAGCTTTCACAGGATGTGACCTGTCATACCTTTATGCATCCTTTATCACTGTGCCAACTGTCAGAGCTCACATGATTTGGAAATTCCAACACATACTACTCACTTTTCAAATTATGCTTCCCTGGACAGGGTCAATGATGAAAAGAGGAAGTTAGGTCCTCTCTTGAAGGCTTGTGAAATTTCACATTTGTAAATACCACAAAAAGAAGCAAGTCAGTCATTGTTAAACATTGTGGCCATCTTACTTGTGGTAGCATGCTTGGGAAAGTGACTTATTGCTTTTTTTCTTAACACATAGGCAAATTAGAAGTTATGTACTCACCATAACGTTCCACCTGAGTAGGTATCTTTATTTGTCTGCAACCTTTGGGATACGGATCCGATCTCAGATCCGAGCCGGCAACTTTTACCACAGCATAGATCCGAGCTCCTAGTTCCTCCCTTTACCCACAATCCCCTGCCAACCCTAACTGACCTCAGATCAAGTTTGCCCGATATAAGCAATGTTAATGTGCCCCGTAAGGGGCTAATCCAAGACAGATCCTATAGGTCAGGGGGAAGGAGGGGGGATGATTGCAGACAAATGAAGATACCTACTCAGATGGAATGTTATGGTGAGTACATAACTTCTAAATCTGAAGTAGGAACTTCATTTGTCAGCAACCTTTGGGACAGAGTCCCCAGCTACCTGAATCCTGGGTGGCCTTTATGGAAGAACATTCCGGAGCACTGCAGAGCCAAAGGACGACCTACCTCTGGAGACAACATCCAGTTTGTAATGGCTGATAAAGGTATGAGATGAGGCCCAAGTGGCTGTGGAACAAATATCATCTAAGGGGACCCTAGATTTAAAAGCCGCTGAAGCAGCGACGGCCCTAGTAGAATGAGCTTGGACTCCCTGAGGTGCAGGCCTTCCCGAGCTCTGATACGCTAAGAGGATACAATTAGCTATCCACCGTGATAGTGTAACTTTAGAATTTGACTTGCCTAAACTTGTTTTGGCAAAGGAGACAAACAACTGGTCAGATTGCCTATGACCAGCAGTTCGATGAGTAAAAAAACGTAATTGTCTGTGCACATCCAAGGAATGCAGTTTATATTCTCCTTTGTTCTGGTAATGGGGAAAGGACACGGGAAGATTAATAGATTGATTAATATTAGCTTCCGAAGACACCTTAGGCAGAAAGGACGGATTGATCCTGAGGTAAACTCTATCTGGATGGAAGGATAAAAAAGGTGGCTTAACACATAGAGTCTGAAGTTCAGAGACCCTTTTAGCTTAAGTAATGGCCACTAAGAAGGCCATTTTCCAAGAGAGATATTTAAGATCAACCGTGGCCGCTGGCTCGAAAGGGGGGCTAGTCAAGGCTTGGAGAACCAAAGACAAATCCCATGGGGGTACTACCTCCCTGACTGGAGGTCTGAGAAGGAAGGTACCCTTGAGGAAAGCTTTACAAAGCTTAGAAGTCATCAGAGGGCCTGATTCATGCCATACATGATAATACGAAATCACTGCCAGTTGTACCTTGACTGTAGAGCAGCTAGCCCCTTGATGAAAAAGGGTAGTTAAGAACTCCAAAACCAATGTGAGAGGCGCCGTGAAAGGATCCAAGTGATGGTGCTCTGCCCAGATGGAGAAACGTTTCCACTTGCTTCGATAGACTCTTCTGGTGGAAGGTTTATGTGCTGCTACTAGGATGGCTTTGACTGGTGAGGAGATTCTGGGAGTCCTAATCAGGAGTGGAACTGGAGCAACCAAGCCGTCAGCTTGAGGTTGACCAGGTTGGGGGCCGGGAGACCCAGAGGGTGGGTAATGAGATCCGGGAGTGGATCCAGAATCCATGGTGGATGAATTAGGTCAGACCACAGGTACGGGAACCATGTTTGACAAGGCCAGAATGGGGCAATGAGGATCATTTTGCTCCCCAGCCAACTGGCTTTCTGTAGGAGTTTCAGCATCATGGGCCATGAGGAGCCAGTCGTCCAGGTACGGAAAGACCTGAATTCCCTGAAGCCTCAGGTGGGCCGCTATGACCGCCAAGACTTTGGTGAACACCCTGGGGGCTGAGGTGAGACCAAAGGGAAGGGCCCTGAACTGAAAGTGACTGGCTCCCAGCCGGAAGCGGAGGAACCTCCTGGATCGTCTGTCCACTAGGATGTGGTAGTACGCATCCTTGAGGACTATCGAGCACATCCAATCGTTCTCCCATAATAGGGGGAGAATAGACTGTGTGACCATTTGGAACTTTTCTTTGGGTACTGCCAAGTTCAGGAGAGAGAGATCGAGAATCGGTCTCAAGTCTCCTGTCTTTTTTGGCACCAGAAAGAACCTGGAGTAAAACCCCTATCCAAACTGATCTGGGGGGACGGGTTGGATGGCTCTTTTTTGCAAAAGCTGCTGAATTTCTGTAGCAGCTGCCTCCCTCTGATTGGGTGGTACATTGGGGAGGCTTTTGATTTTGGGGGTTACAATAAAGGGAATTTGTTAACCTCTGGATATGATGCGAAGCACCCTGTGATCTGTTGTTATGGACTCCCACATTGCTAGGTGCTTTGAAAGATGCCCCCCGACTGCCTCCAGAGTGGAGCAGCCGGGCAACCCCTCAGGGATTCTGCATGGGCCTCTCAGAGAATGGTTCCCTGGATCCAAAGTTTCTGGGACCCCCTCTGCCTCTTGGGCGGCATCCTCCCTGTCCTCCTCTGCCACGAGAGGACTGGTTGTCCGGAGCAGACTGGGACTGATGTGATTTTTGGAACCACATCTTCTTCTCACCCTTTTGATTCTTAGAAAAGGACCTCTGGGGAGCAGAGAAGCGGACTCCAATGGCAGACAACGTCTTCACAGTTTTGCCAAAAAGTGCAGAACCATCAAAGGGGGCATTCGCGAATGATGCCTTAAAGGGTTCCGAGAAGTCACAGTGTCGGAGCCAGGCCTGACGCCTGATTACCAGGCCGGCTCCGCCGTCTCTAGTGGCTCCTTCAGTGGCATGTGACAAGAGCCGCATAGAGGTGTTAGAAACTGAACATAGAGTAGACATTCGGGAGGAGTACAGATGCTTGTCTCCTTCCGACATGGACTCTGGGGGGGATGCAGCATATTCTTTTATTAGATCCCGCTGCATCCGGATGACGTGTGCCATAGAGTTCAGCGCTCTCATGGAGAAGGTTGCTGAACTAAAGACCCGCTTCCCCAGGTGGTCCATCGCTCGAGAGTCCTTACTCGGCGGGTGGACCGCAGAGCTCTCCTGAGCCAGCTCTCTCTTGGTGGCCGCCGTCACCAACATGGCATCCACGGGGGGACCTCTACTCCAGTGGGTTCTTTCAGTAGGGGAACTCAGGATCCTACCGGGTGCTTGGGGACTGGCTCTACAGTGTCTGGCTCCTTCCAAGCCCTGGTGGAAATAAGGTCCACCAGGGGGTAGGGGGAGGGGACACCCAAGAGGTAGATGGCCCTGCTTCGAACGCCTCTAGGAATACGGACTTATCGGAGGACGCCTTGGGGGCAGACCACCCCCTCCTAATCCTGAGCATCTCCATGATGTCTCCAAAGGAGACATCCTTGGGGAGCCTTCTCCTTCATCTAAGTCCGTATCTTCGGTAAGGGACTCAGGGGAGTCCATGTGCCTCGTCTTACACTTGGCTTTGTGAGGGACCTCTTCGGGGGGGCTGTCTGAGGAAGACTCACCAGCAATATCACGTTCCGCAGGAACACCCAGAGATGCTGAAGCAGGCTGTCCCGAAAGCCAGGTGACGGGAGCCCGGACCAGCTGAGATGGAGTGGAGGGAAGAGCCGAAGACAGGACCGGGGGTCCGGATGCACTCAACAGTGCCCTCTCCATCACCGCGAAAGCCAAGGGGGAGCCACTCTCAATAGGCTCCGAGAGTCGGCTCCCACTCGGATCTGAAGCGGGGACTGGATCCGGGGATGAGACCCTCGGATCCGAAGGACCCGTGTGCTCCGACCAGGACGAAGCCGAAGTCACACAAAGTCCCTCGGATCCGAAGCTCCACCCAGGGCTCCGAGAGGTTGGATTCGACAAATTCGAGGGACCAGTCAGAGCCGAAGTAACTAGTACTGTCGGCTCCGACACACCCCCAGATCCAACGTGGCTCGGCTCCGAATGCTCCGAACCCGGGAAGCGGGACGGAGAAGGAGCAATTGGGGCAAAAAATGGGGTTGAGCTCCCCCCGGAGGGGGGGAGGCAAGAGCACTCCCATCTGCAGCTGGGCCTGGATGAACCTCCTCATCATCAGGTCCATGTCTGCATCTGACATACTAAATGTGGACCTCGACGAGGCCACCGAGGCAGACCTAGAGTGACGCCTCGACGGGGACCGGGTTGCCTCCTCCCCAGGTCCCGGTGAAAAACAAGGGGACCGGAGCCGAGGAGGAGGCGATCCAGAAACCCTGGATGGAGAAGCCCGCTTGGTGGGCGGGGCCGAGGAAGAGTCCTTGGCCCGCTGCTTATGGTGCTTCTCCTTCCTTTTGTTTTTTCCGGCCTCCCTCTCCTCCAGAGCCAAAACAGGAGGTTGAGTCCCGACCGGAGGAAGGGAGGCAGGGGTGGCTACCACCAAGGGCTGGGTAGCGGCCACCAAAGAACCGGAGGCCGGAGCCAAGCCCGGGGGCAAAAGGCCCGCCAGAATCAGCTTCGACCTCCGGTCCTTAAGTGCCCTGGGGTTGAACGCTGCACAAATCGTGCATCCCAACAAAAGGTGTTCAACCCCAAGGCACCTAACGCACTGGGTGTGGCATCCGCCAGTGAAAGCTTATGGCCACACTCCGTGCATTTTGAAAAGATGGCTTTAGAGGCCTCCGACATGTTGAACGGAAAAACATGCTCACTAGGCCCCTACACACACCACAAACACACACTACGAACCAGCGAGGGTAGGGAGGAAAAATTTTACAAAAAAAGATATTTAAGAGGGAACCTAAACAAACTTACACAATTACACAAGAAAAGTACAAAAAAAATCTAAGTTTTTTCTCACAAATACTCGATATTGCCAGGAGCTCAAAATCCAGCTTGTAGGCTTGAAGCACGGCAAACTAGATCTGGGGTCAGTTAGGGTTGGCAGGGGATTATGGGTAAAGGGAGGAGCTAGGAGCTCGGATCTACGCTGTGGTAAAAGTTGCTGGCTCGGATCCGAGATCGGATCCGTATCCCAAAGGTTGCTGACAAATGAAGTTCCTACTTTAGATCATATATTAACCTGTTCCCGGTTAAAAACATTGTACATCACATATGTTCTTTTGTATAACTATCATCAGTCCAACATTACATAAATTGCTCAATTCCTGCCTTCCTTTTAACCTCACTCCCCCTCCTTCAAAACATTATTCTGCGTAATTTGCTCCTACCCTCTTCCAGTTCTTTTATCTCTGTTACAATATTCAGTACATAAAATACAGTTTGTTAAGACTTTGATTTCCACTTTCTACTAACTGATACTGCAGTGGTGGTGCTGCGGTAGCGTTGTCACCTCACAATAAGACGTCCTGTTCGATTCTCAGCTAGAGCGTCTTCTGTGTGGAGACATGTGTGAATGGGCGTACCTTCGTTGAAGGTTGTGCGTTAGGGCCGGCAACTCGGCATGTAAAAATCTACTGCCAATTATTAGCGGACCAGAGTTCCGCTGTGGCAACCCCTAACTGGGAAAAGCCAAAAGACACAACTAGCTGATTTTTAGCAGCCACTCAAATTAAACTTAACAAGACCTTACCATGTCTAGGCAATTCAGATCTTGTGTCCCAGCTCAAAAGAATCATTTCCTTAGTTACACCCATTTGCTCACCCAATATTTTTGTCAGAGTACTCCAACTGAAGTCTGTCAACTCATTACAATCCCAAAACATATGCTCCCAATTACCTTTTTCTTTCCCATCACACCTCCAACATTCACCATCTACCTAAGGAAAACATTTTTGGGGTCTATTTGGGGTATAAAAATACCTATACAAACACATCCAAGTAAAAATCCTAAATCTTCTAGACTTTGTTCTTTACTTGGAAGTCATACAGATGCTCTTCCTTTCCTCCTTTGTAAATTGATTATTCAATCTCTTTCTCTTCCCAATATTTTCTAACCTCTTCTGATCGATTCCTATAGTTATTGTGCAATACATGTCTTACTAATTATCCAGTTTTTAACAGCAGCTTCTGTTCCAGATTTGACTAAAAACTCTACTAGGGCAGGACTTTCACTTAAGAATACCCTATCCCTTTCTCTTTATCTATACTTTGACTGCAGGTAATGAAGACAGTCTCTAGCCTGCATTCCAGACGTCTTCTTGATCGCTTCCCATTCTATTACCTTTCCCTCTCTAGTTATTTGTCCCCATTACCGTGTTTCCTTTATCAGTTTTTCTCCAGTAAATTCCAGCCCCCTCTTGCATATTTGTTGTACCCCTAATTGCAGTCATCCCTTCTGGCCAAATCTCGCTTCTCTATTCTCAAGTTGGCTTAGTTTTTAAGAATACGTTCTGCTACTTTATGAATATAATATTCTGTACGGCTTTGTTATTCTCTTTGAGGATCTGCATCCAAAATCCCACTCTTTACTTATTTCTTGAATCCCCCCCCCCCATTTCATTAACATTTCATTACACTTTCAATTACACCTTTCTGTATATATATATATATATATATATATATATATATATATATATATATATATATATTTGCCTTAACTGTCTAGCACTAAAATACCATTCAAATAAGGAAATTCTAAACCACCTTGTCTACTGGAAGGATCAACCTGTCACTCTTGACCCTTGCCCTTTTCCTCTCCTAGATAAATTCCTACAACTCTTTATTTATTATTGTGCACTTCTCTGGTGATAAAAATATGCATGACCTGTATATAAGACCAAAGGGACTAAAACATTTTCACTGTTGTATTTTGCTAATCCAAAACCATAAACAAGAGCTTCTAGTTTCTCAGTTTTTTGTATTATAAAACAAACAACCCAAAGCAGCAGAGACAAAAGGCAAACTTGTGAAACAAACTACATTAGCTGCCAGAAGGAGAAGCTGCAAGGTTCTTGAAGAAACTTTTATTATCCACAAATAGACTGGTAAGTGCCTTCGTTCATGTAACAATAATGAACTTCTTCAGATAAAATTGCACACAAAAACAGATTTTAAATAAGACCCAAAGCAGTCATCTGATCGAAGGATGATGTCATTAAACCCTCCCATTTTCATTTCTTAAAGTACCTTCCAAACTGTGTAAACACAGTTATCTAAAAATGTGAACATATTCATTCACTAAAACTTTAAAATGTACTAAAAAATGAATGAACATATTCACAATAATACAACTAAAAGAAAAAGTAATAAAACTTAAAGTAGTAATTTTTATTAGTATGTTAACATATACACAAACCCATATATAAATGTTAATAATAGTACTTTATCTAGTTAAAGCTTTATGCTTTAAAAAAACAACTGATCAAGCAATAGTCATTCAAGCCCAGCCAGTTGCAAGCATTCAAAAATAATTGTCAAAAAATTATTTTTCCTTTAACACCAATGTCTAGGGACCCCCTCTCATGCTGATATTGACTTTCTCCATAACCAAGTATTTGAAATGGTGGTTAGGGTACATGTGAACATGTTTTGTTAATGCATTATTCAGATACTCCCCCAGATTCACGAATCCTGCGTGTAAGACTAAATAAGTCTTACTCGGAAACTACAGTTGAACGGTATGACATCAGCGTGCCATGCATATTCATGAGGGCATGCTGACTCCATTCCAAGTCTAATATGGACCATGCAGGAAGGCAGGGGGCGTGTCTGACTGCCGAGCAGTCCAAAGGTCCACGCCCCTGCAAGTGTCTGAATTGTGAAATGTCAACACACATGAGCGAGTCCGCTCAAATGTCTACGTACCCAACACTACACTCCCTCACATTGTAAACCCCCAGTACAGTTATAAATAGTAAAACTTTTAATTTTTTTTCTAATTCCTGATATAGCTGCCCGTATTTGCGCGTTTGCGCGAGTGTGCCCATTGCTTAGCCGCAGTTAGCAATGTCGACATTGAAGAGCATAATAAGGAATGTATATGCAAATTAAGCCAAATAGAAATAGCATAGTGGTAGAGCCTTAGCACAAAAAGGAGGCGTTCACGGTTCGAGTCCCATGACTCCCCTTTCTATTTTATGTTTTAAATTAGTATATGAAATAATTCCTGACATATATGAATAAAATGTTACTAAAAAGCATTGAAATGGCCTATGTATCAGTGAACAAAATGTATATTTATAAAGGATCCTGACATATAATTGCCCGTAGTTAAGCAGCGCTTTATCCAGCGCAATCTAGTTGCCCATAGCTAAATAGCGCTTTACCCAGCGCAATATATTTGCCAATAGCTAAATAGTGCTTTACCCAGTGCAATATAGGTGCCCATAGTTAAGCAGTGCTTTACCCAGAGCAATATAGTTGCCCATAGCTAAATACCACTTTACCTAGCGCAATCGGTTTGCACAGAGGTTTGTGCCATGCCAACCAGCGCACCGTCGGGCAACGTGAAGCAACATAGAGCAAAGTTGCCTAAACACAGCCACACCCCCTAGCCTGTCTGGACAGTAGTAAAATAAAAAGCAATGACAAGGTTCAAACCCAGGACACTGTGTACCATAATCAAAGTACTGAACCACTAAGCCATGGCAGCTTAAGATGAACAGCCACTGTTAACATACATATACTTATAAATGGTAGATTAACCATTGCTAAGCAGGTCTGCAGTCAGCCGAGAATTTTCAAAAACGGCCAATCACAAAAAAGTGCGGGAAATGCGGCATATCTAAGCCCCATAGGTGGGAATACTCACCATAACTGATTTCAGCTCCCATCTGCAGTTAGAATGGCTGGTGCTGGAGAGGGTACACGCTTTCGAGCACAACGCTGGGGCATCGAGGAGTCAAAATACATGGTTTGGCTCCTTGTTCACTGTCATGAGACAAGACTCCTGCAGGGCCAGTTCCAAGGGACGGAGTACAAGGCAGAGGCTTGGAACCTGTTAGCTCATGATCTCACCAGTGCCACAGGCGTTCCTCGGACTGGTGAGCAGGTATGTCACCACCATGCAGACCTGAAGAGACAGAAGCAGGACCTACTGAACCGATGGATACAGGAGGCCCGTGGGATGCAAGATGCCCCACTACTGAGTAGGTAGCCATGGAATGCAGTATGTAAGACATGCTAATTTAGTCTATATAATGGATAGGTATGTCTCAATATCCCTTCATTTACTTCACAGCTGCAGGTGTCCATGTTGCGAATCAGCAAGCCTATGCAGATAGGCTGCACCACCAGGCAGGCTAGTAATTATTCTGCATGTATTGTTATGTAAAATAGGTGAGAGCCTGAAAGAAAGTGTCATAGCCCAATAATACAGCCATAAAATGCCCTGAATAATTCCTCTGCATGCACTGTTATATAAAATAAGTCAGAGAGCCAGAAAAAGAGTGTAGTAACCCATTAAGAAAGGTAAAATAAGTCCAGAATAATATCTCTGCATGTACTGTCATATAAAATAAGTGAGCGAGCCTGAAAAAGAGTGTTGTAACCTATTAATAAAGGTATAAAATATCTTGAATATGTCTTCCCTATGCACTGTAATATCAAATAAAGGAGAGAGCCTGTAGAAAAGTGTGCAATGTAATTAATAAAGGTATAATACTTGGAGTGTGTCTGTGTCACTTACTTTGAAATGTTGTTGTACTCTTGCATTATACAAATAGTACTGTTGTAATAAGTGCTGTCAACCCACAGTTGGGCAGTCCCATGTAAAGTGGATGATGGAAGTGCCAGTAGCTGTGAAGCATATATACAGTCCTCAACAGTCAGTTAATGGCTGGCATGCATAAGTAAATCTGGCACACGAGTAGCTTGTTAATGTGTTCCCCAGAAATGTGTGTGTGCTATATGAAATGCAGGGTTCTGTAGAAATTTAACTGAAAATGTCACATGAACACATCCAGATATGTAGATATAGAAATATAAATAAAATAAATAAATATGTAGCAGTAACATCTGCATCCTGGACAGTTAGTATGTCAGATATAGGTCAGGTATATAATGAACTAGCCAAACCCATTACACAACCTAATGCATGTTGCCAAGTGTAATAATACATGTAGGGGATATACACCTGCAGTCAATAGGAATGTAGTGTAGACTAAAAGTACTTATAAGATGTTAATTGAGGTTTCTTTTTACACCCTACTGTATGTGCATAAACAATGCAATTCCACACCTCAATGGGTATGTCTAATTTCAAAACATTTGTTGGGACATATATGTCCCATTGTTCTATAAATATCTGCATTTACTTTGATTCATGTGCCCTGTTCAAACACCACAATCTTGGTGGCCTGTTGCCACCAATCATTCCTGCATGCCGTTGGAATGTCCACTGTTGTTCAATATATGCATGTGTTATGCTTGCTGTTCAACTGTAGGAACCTTGGTGTGTTGGTTTAATGGGAATATTACTGCATGCTGTTACAACTAATTTGGAATGTTGTTGTTTATGTCATAATTAAACACACCTAATCACAGAACGTATGGGAAGGCCGGTCCCAGCGGACCCACCTGTCCCTCCTCAGCTGGCGATTGCACCTGGCACCAGTAGGTCCAGTGCCCAGCCCAGGCTCCCCTCCTCTGTTGGTCCTGTGCCACCTTTGGGTGGAAGCGCTGCAGGGGATGGGGCTCGTACCCCCCATGCAAGCATGGGCGGAGAAGGGCCACCTGTCACCCTCCAAAAGGTCTGGGCTGTGGTGCGTAGGGAGATCCAGCATTCAGTTGCTGATCCCCTACGTCAGCTCGAGGCAAGAGTGGCGTGACTCATGGGTGAGCCTGCCCCTCCTACACAGCCCCCAGCACAGCCACCCTCGGGGCTGTGAAGGTGCAGTAGTGACTGCCCATGGGTGGGGTTCTCAGTTCCACTGTTACAATCTGTGGGCTCATGGGCTTGCGATTTCCAAACATCCATCCCCGTCAATTGTGTTCACCCACCCCATGTGTCACACTCCGCCCCTGTATGAATCTTGTTTGTCTTGTCTGTATACCTCCCCAACCTACCTCCCCAAATATACCTACTTCCTCTACCTCACTTTCCACTCTCACCTGAAAAAAAAAAAAGGGCAATCTGTTCCCACAAAAAAATTATGTCCCATACATAGCTGCCCATTTCGCACACATGTCTGCTGGACATGTAAACTGATAATTATAATTGGCAGTACAACAGACTTTGTTGTCCTCCCCCTCTCTCAGGGGTGGAAGGTTTCAAATTTCACTCCAAATTTATTGCATATGCACAGCTGTTGCTGGTAAAGAAATGGGCAGCCATGGACCTTCCCTACAACCGTCCTGCACATCCCGAGCTTGTTTCCCTACTGTCTTTCCCTCTTTGTGCCCCCTTTTTCCCCACTTTCCTATCTCCCCATTTTCTTTTCTTTCAAAGAAATTAGCGCGGGGGTTAGGGAGAGTAAGCACTTTTAAGCAGTAGTTAGCGGGTTTGAGTGAGTGTACGCATGTGTGCGTTTAGCTAAGTATCGCTAAGTGTCGCGCAAACCCGCTTACAACTGCTTAAAAGTGTTAGTCACTCTGCATGGCAGGGCGCTTGTTCTGCTGAGCAGCAAAATAAAACACCTCTGTCAGTCTCGAACCCCAGACCTTGGACACACTAGACTGCATGAAGTACCACTAGGCCACAGTAAATTTACAACATGTTGGTGCTGTAATAAATATATCATGCATTACAATGAGTGAATGTAAAGGGAAAATAGGAATGTCATAACACAAATCTTGTTCTGTGGATCTTTACCAGCAGTTGTGGAATTGCATGACATGACTGTGAAATGAGAACCAGCCATTCTAGATGGAAATAATGTTACAGTAGCACTTTACAAACCCCACACAGTATCAGTTAATTGTCTGATTAGAAAAGAAAGTACATACTCCCATGTATCTTGTGTAAGCATGTGGTGGGATGAGTCAAGTCTTACACCGACAAGTGTGTACTAGAAGCAGCAACATTCAGGTTTAAGTACAACATGCAAATCACTGGCTGCAACCCTAGCTTCAGAGATAAGAAGTATACCAACCTTCTGACTGACACAACGGTGTCCACAGCAAACAAGCATGGGCCCCACTTCGGAAAGCTGAAAGGGCTACGCCTACCTAACCTAGCATTTTATAGCAGTGAGCTGCTATGACAGTGAGTAGTGCAATTTCCACACAGCAGGCTACATGCAGTTAGTAAAATGGTGGGCACCAATTGGTGCAGAGGCCATCACATGCACATGTGCAGATACCTAGAAAAGCAGGCTATACTTGCTGTCTACACATGCAATAATCTCATTGCAGCAAGAGAGAGAGAGAGAGAAAGGGAGAGACAGAGGCAGAGACACAGACACAGACAGAGAAACACAGAAAAAGAAGGAGCAACAGACAGAGAAAATAAAAAAAATAAATAAATAAATAAATACATTTCCTTTAAAAACAAACGGAACACAGCAATACAAATGAAAGTTATGTAAACACATATGTATATACTGGCATGTAGTAGATGTTTATGAAGAGTACTCTACATACTGTGAATCATCCATATGTGGCAGCAGAACGTATCTCTATGTATCTGCACATGTGCATAGGGCAAGGGACATATTGCAACTGTTTGTGAAGGGTGTACATATATATGTTGTTCAAGGTTGTTATGTGCATATTTCTATGTAGGTTGTACTGTGTGGAAAAGAAAATAGCATGCAGTGCTGGTATATGACATGTGGTGGTTAAACGCTGTGGGTATGCTCTGTCAGTTTTGCAGTGTTGCAACCAGTGAGGCCTGCTAAAGCTACATGGGCTGAGGACACCTCCAATGCAGTCTGCACAATACTTTGCAATACTATTACATCACTGTATATCTCACAACTGTCGCATAAGTGATATTCCCACCATGAATAGTGGACTGCATATGTGCCTATATGTACATCTATATGTATAGCAATGGATGTTTATATGTATGTGTGTGTGTGTGTGTGTATATATATATATATATATATATATATATATATATATATATATACATATGTAGATATATGTAGAGATATATATATATATATATACATATATAGAGAGAGAGATAGATATGTAGATATATATATAGATAGAGGAAGAGAGACATGGGACATAGTTACTGCGACAGGTGTCTGGTGACCAAGGTATGGACTGAAGCTCAGTGTTGACACTGCAGTGCCATCCCTTCTTGCCAGAAAACTGTACCCATTAACTACCACATAGGTGGCAGTCTACTTAACACCGAAGGTGTGATAAGGGAACATGGGACACAGATGGACAGTAGCCTCCCCTTTGATAATCACAGTGCCACACTGGTCATGTACTCTGTCTACGTGGTACATGTCATCAGAAAAGGTGTGTCATCTAGGGAAATATAGGTCAGTGTTCCCCTCTACTTATCACACTTAAAACCCATTGGAGAGTACAATGACAACTACAGCAACTGGAAAGACCACACACACATACCTCACAAAGAGTAATACCGGCCTCAAACAGATGCCCTATGCAGACCAACTCACAAAACCACAGCTACACTGTGTTACATAGCACCTACCCAGAGGTGACCTCTGCCTAACATACTGAGCTATGTCACACCCATAGCTGTTGGACATCCTCCATGTAAACATATTACAATCCCTCCCAGATACACACTCTAGGGCCCTACACCTTGTCAGCTCACTAAACAGCACATGCTGGAGGGATAGAGTCCTAGCTCAGAGACATGCCATACTCTGGAGCAAACCACCTATCAATAGCAAACAAAGCTCCTCATTAGCAGTTGTCATAAATACTCCTGATGATTGCTTGGGAGATAGGAAATACACCCCGGGAATCACCTCTGTGGCTCTGGTTGACAGGGGCAAGTGAAATTAAATTACATGTGTGTCAAAAGCCAGCGTAGCGTATGTCTAGGCTGCTGTAGGCCCTAGGGACAATAGCGTATTACCTACCCATGACACGAAGCACACACACATGTAATTAGTGCAATAGTATGACCCTGACCTTGAGTAGCATCTTACCCTCACCAAGAATGATGCCACAATATGAAGACAAGATGATCAATTTCAACAATTGGCTTAAGTATTGGTGTCCTTCAAAGGGGATCCAGTGCCTGTCAGCCTGGGATAACATGCTAGACAAGCCATGATGCTTCGCTAGGGACTGCTTGCACCTGTCACCCCTGGGCCTTCGGATATTGGCAAAGGCTCTTGCTACCCCCATAGTACCTTTTTTAGGCAAGGCTCAAAAGACAAACCCACCTCCATAGGTATCAGAAGGGATAATAAACTAAGAGTAATGCTACTCAACACCAGAAGTCTAAACCTCAAGATGCACGCACTCAAAACTCTCCTTGGCATGGAGAACATCGATATCTGTGCAGTAACAGAAACCTGGTTCAAGGCTCCCGAGAGCACCCCAGCACTACCAGGTTATACCTCATACCATGCTTTTCGGCCCCAAAACTTGGACCGAACCACAAAAGGAGGGGGAATATCAATATTCATCAAAGATACCCACACCTCCAGATTGGTGGCACAGCACGAAGCATCAGACACTATCCATGTGCAACTAACAGTGGGTAAAACTGCCTTCCAGTTTATAGCCTTCTACAGACCACCCTCGCAAACCCAGGAACCCTACTCAGCCTTCCTGAGAACACTGGAAAATATGAAGGTCTCTCCAAACACCATTATATTGGGCAACTTCAACTACCCAAACATAGACTGGGAGCATTACTCTAGCTCCAACACCCTAGCCCAAAGGTTCCTAGAATTTATAAACTCAAATGCTATGGAACAACTTGTTACCACTCCCACAAGAGGGGAAAACATACTGGACCTGATCATCACCAACATGGGGACTCTATGTTCCACACCAGAGGTATATCCCTTATTGGTAAGGTCAGACCATACATTTATCTCACCGGACATCCATATCCCGTCCCCACCCCCAGCCAAGGTATTCTCGGTGAAGAACTTCTCAAAAGCAAATGTCACACTTCTCAAAACTGAGGTAGCATCCTTCAAAGCCCCTGGGCCAGTGGAAAATATGGCTCAAACCACAGAATCCTTTACAAATGCATTCTATGGACACCTACAGGAATGCATGGATTGTGCTATCCCAAATGAAACCAAGACTCACTCCTCTAAAGGCAGGGGACCTGTCTGGTGGACCCCAGCCATAAATAAGCTATACAACAAAAAGGAGGGGGCTACTACATGATAGAGGAAAATTCCAAGAACGGAAGGCATCTCTGATCAGTACTAGCAAGAAACTACGATCACACATAAAATCATCTAAGGCCAGCTTCAAAAGAAAAATTGCACAAGACACTAAAGACATTCACAAGGCCTACTTTAGTTATGTCAGGAACCTGGGTGGAAACTCCCAGATATGCTCTTAGTTAGTGCATAATGACAAAAAATACACTGAACCCACAGACATTGCCAACATCCTGGCAGACAGGTTCAGTGCATATTCCCCCCCCCATCCCCCCAAAAGAGCAAATGTCCATCCTAACAGAGTGTAGCCTCCCTGACATCACAGATGAACAGGTGAGAGCTGCCCTTTCCAAAGCAATAACACAGCATCAATGGGACCGGACGGTGTCCCGGGCTGCGTCTTACACAAGCTTCATGAAGAACTTAACCCTCACATAAAGTCACTGTTCAGTATCAGACTAACTACAGGATAAGTACCCAAGGAATGGCGTACAGCAACAGTGGTCCTGCTCCACAAAGGTGGTGCCACAACCAACCCTGGACACTATCACCCTATAAGCCTGACTAGCCTGGTCTGCAAAGCTATGGGGCGTATCATAATGGAACTCATAAACAAAGACATCAGGAACCTCCAGACTCTGGATCCTACCCAATTTGGCTTTGTTAAGGGCAGATCTTGCCTCTTGAACCTGGTCGACTTCTTTGCAACAGTTACCAGGGCCATAGACGTAGGGAAGGTAGTCCACACAGCCTACCTGGACCTCGCAAAAGCCTTCAACACAATACCCCACTCGGGCATCATAAATAAGCTCACCAGCTTAGATATCAACACATGTCACAAGACGGATTGCAAACTGGATCAGGGATAGCACCCACATGATCGGAATTGCAGGTGCCATGTCAGACTCTACACCAGTTACAAGTGGCATCCCACAAGGCTCAGTCCTGGGACCTCTCTTGTTCAGTATATATTTCTCAGAGGTACAGGCTAACATGGGAGGACTATGGCTGACCAAGTTCGCAGATGACTGCAAACTGGGTGCCATAATCGAGACTCTGGCTGACACGAGCATCCTCCAAATGGGTCTCACAGAGATGGTTAACTGGTGCCAGAGCCATGGCCTAAAGCTAAATGCCATAAAATGCATAGTCATCCCCTTTGGGAAAAACAAAGTGTCCACAAATTACCACATAGGTGGTAATCCATTATGTATGGAAGAAGTAATTAGGGATTTGGGGACCCAAGTAGATAGTAATCTCTCCTTTGACAATCACGTTGCCAAAGTGGTTTGAAAGATCTTTTATATAGCCCACCTTATTACGAAAGGGTTCACATCTAGATCAAGAGAGGTCATTGTGCCCCTCTACTCATCAGGCCCATACTTGAATACAATGCCCCATTTGGGATGTACCTTACCAGACACCTGCAGCAACTGTAATGACCCCAAAAGTACCTCACCATATGGATCAAGGGACTCAAAACAGATGCCCTACGCAGTTCAGCTAAAGAAACTCCAGCTCAACTCAGTTGCTTACCGCCTACTCAGATGCGATCTGTGCCTGACGTATAAAGCCACATCCAACCCAGAATTAATGGTCATGCTCAACCTCAGGATATCCAAATCCCTTAGGGCTACACACTCCAGGGACTTAAACCTCAGCACAGAAATAAATAGGACATGCTGGAGGGACAGATTTATATCCCAGAGGCTCCCCTCACTCTGGAATGAGGAAATCTTGACGAGTGGATGGGAGATGGTACGTTTACCCCTGGGATCTCTTCTGGGTCCCTGCTAGACAGAGGCACAATAAACTAACCGTAAAAGGGCTATCTTGTGTGACCTACTATTTAAAGGCACAGTCTACTAATCTAAAAGAGTGGTGAAAGCCAATCACACTCTGGCTAGGCTTATAAATGCCCTAGGGCTGATGGCCTAGTATCAACGTATGAAACTATGATAATGTTTGGAGTGCACATTGTTTAAACTATCTCCTACTTCCTACCTACTTACTTGCTCTCCTTTCTATAACTAATCACTTCTAATTTCCCTTATTCTTAGCTCTCTTTTCTTTTACTTCCTACCTGTATCAATATCTGACAAAGTATTTTTTTAACTTTATATAATGTCTTTGACTTTAACTGTGTGTGGTAATTATTTCATTTAATATCTTTATCTTACTTAGTATTTTATGTTTGTATAGGTATTTTTTGTTTTATTTTGTGGACTGTGTGAGTCAGTAATTAACTCACTTAGTAATAATAAGAAACTGTAGAGTTGTTAGTTTTTGTCTATTCAAACTTTCTTTAAAACACAAGTATGTTTCCTTTTTTTGTATTCTCTGTGGAGCTTTTCTCCCCGGGCCTCTACTGAAAATGGAAATATCTCCAGCTAGACTAGCCCGGTCAACAAATGTAAAATAAAATAAATAAATAAAATAAATACTGATTGCAGTTTTTTTTATCTTATTTGCTTTCCCACTTTCTATGAAAAACCTAGGTATCTGTAGTACATATTTGGTTATGACAGGGTTCCAATATATTATATATGTGTCTGTTGTCATATAACTGTGTGCACAAGGCAGGATTGGTGAATAGTGAGAGGTTCCTGGGCTAACACATGCAACTTTTTGTCGTATAAAGGTTTTTTTGCTCAACAGTGGTGTTTTTTTGGTGGATTTTTGATACAGCTGTTTGGTCTTTATTCTAACACATGCAACTGCCAGATATGTGTGGCCCACTGCTGTACCCAGACATGGCCTAAGTGTGTGAACATGCCCAGTTTGGCCTTTCAGTGTTTTGTTGCCTGACATTTGTCTCATTTATTCAAGTGTGTGAGCATGCCCAGTGTGACCTTTCAGTATGTTGCTGTCTGAAGTCCACTACATTTGTTAACGTATGTGAACATGCCCAATATTAAAATTTATACTATATGTGTGTTGAAAATCAAGTTATATTTTTACTGCAGGGCTCACCTTTGTGTCATAACTCGACCGGGATTATGCTGTGCCTGCAGGGTTTCCATGAGACACTTTGCATAGACTTATCAACGTTTCTTCATACAGGCTGACCACTGAAATACTGTCATGGTTTGGTGGTTCAGTACTGTGACTATAGTGCACAGTATCCTGGGTTCGAGGCCTGTCACTGCTTTATATTTTCATACTGGGCAGACCAGACTGCTTAAGAACCAGTAAAGCAGATATGAGCATGTTTACCTGCTTTTGCTCAACTATGCCCAACTTTGACCAAACTTGCTCAACATTAACCAACATTGCTGAACGTTGCCCAATATTGCTCAACATTGACCAAAGTTATGCTAGTTAGCGTGTGCAATTTTGTTTACATATACTAAATAGTGGTAAAAGCTATTTAGCACTGCTTTATATTGCTTAAAACATGGCAATCATGCCTCGGGTTGTGCTGCAGGGCTGCCTATGTTGGATACACATAGTACACGCCCTATACATGTTTGAAAACAGGTAGTGTCAAGTTAAGCATCTCTTTTACTATATGTGCGAGTCAGAGAGAGGTATCATTTCCAGGGTTCCTACTCAGCCAGTGTATGTGCTATGCCTTGCCTCTTTGCCAAGGCCAAAGCATTCCTTCTGCCTACTGGGGCAGGCTCAGGTTGTTCCTCAGCTAAGTCACGCTCTGCCTGTGATGGCCTTGGCAATGGTGGGGGGCTGTTTGGCCCAGGCCTATGCTGCTCCTGCTGCAGCTGTTTTCGCAGGATCATATCATGTAGCATAGCACATACCATGACAATTTGGGTACATGTAGTTGGTGAGTACTGCAAGGCTCCACCAGATGTGTCCAGGCACCGGAACCGTGACTTGAGCAGCCCAAACACACGCTCAATTACATTTCGTGTTGGTGCATGTGCCTCATTATGGCGTTCCTGTTCAGGTGTATGTGCATTTCTGATGGGTGTCATCAGCCATGGCTCCAGTGCATATCCAGCATCCCCCACTAGGTGACCATGAGGGATGTCCCCATTGGTGAATGTCTGGTACAGCTGTATCAGATGCCAGATATGGGAATCATGGTAGCTTCCAGGGCAGCCAGCATACACATTCAGTATTATGCCCTGGGCATCACACATGACCTGGCAGTTGATGGAGGGGAAGCCCTTGTGGTTAATGTAGGCCCTACCCTGCTCACTGGCTGGTGCTTTGATGCATATGTGCGTGCAGTCTATTGCACCCACTACCTCAGAGTATTCCGCTATTTGCTGGAAAAGACGCATACTGCTGGCCAATACCTCACGGGAATTGGGGAAATATATATGATCACCGACATGTGCTGACATGGCATTCAGGAACTGGTGCAGTACCCCGGATGCTGATGCCTGTGATACTCCCTTCATATCACCAGTTGGTCTCTGGAAGGTACCTGTTGCTAGTATTCTTAGGCCAACACATACCTTGGTTTCCACTGGGATGGGTTCCCCTCTGTTGGTTCTGTGTGTGAGGCATGGCCTGCACAGCTCAACAATTTGCTGCATGAGGTTTCTGTCCACTCTATAGTGCTCCACTATCTCCAGCTCATGTAGCCCCTGGTAGGTTACCCTGGGCCTGTACACTCTTCTCCGTCTCCTCACTGGGGATTGCTCAGCAGCATTCGCATGGTCACTACCCACAGTATGTTGCATATGTCACCTTATAACAGCAATGGCAGCCCCTAACATTTCTTTGTCTCAGTAAAGCTTTTTAAGTTTTCACTTCTCTTAGTTTACTGCAGTAGTGCAGTGTCTCTGAGGAAAACATGGTGGAAAGTTGTTTGCAGAGTTTTAAGTGCTGGGCTGGGCTGGGTAAGTGTACTGCCTGTGTAATTGCCTGATTCTGATTGTTTTCACCTGCTAGCTCTGCTAGCTCTCCCTGGTTAACTTCCTACTATTTGTTGTGCTTCCTTTTCCCTTTCTGTTTCCTCAGGGGGGCAGCGCCGCGCACACAAGTGCAAACACGTGCACACCAGCTCACATGCGCGCACACATGCTTACATGGCCTAACACTTGCTGATTCCTGCTTAAATGCGTGCACACAGGTGCAAACGCGGTTACACAACTTTAAACAACCTTACACATACTTACTCTGGCTTAAACGCGCACACAGTCTTACTTTGATGTACAGGCACGCACCCATGAGCAAACACGTTGCAGGCACTTCAACAAGAAACTTTAGTGTTATCCACGGCATACACCACCTATTTCTTGCCTTTAGCTAGGATACCTGTTGACACACCTCTTCCAGTGATGAGTAACTGACAGCAAACACATTCCACTCTGCTCCAATGAGCTTACATTCTTTCATACATACCCCCCTCGTGATGTCACCTATCTTCTACTCTGCTACTCCCCTTATCCTACTCATACACTCCACTGACTGCACTCATTTGCTATACAAACTTGGGATTCACTATCCTTACCCTCATTTGCATGGGATTGCCTAGTAATGCTTGGTTACATCTCTTAGACTGAGCTTCCCCCCTTAGCAACCTCTACTCAGTTGCCATGTTGCCTTCAGCCTGCCATTCACTTGCATTGAAACTTATGATTTGCTATAAAATCCCTATTTGAGGCTTTTAATTTCTGTTTTTCTGTTTTTTAGAGCGCAACATGTTTGCGTGGCGCTGCACTACGCTTAAACTTTGGAGATCGAGGTAAAAAAAAATTTTTTTTTTAATTTTGCAACCCGCAGTGGTGGTGCTGTGATAGCGTTGTCGCCTCACGGTAAGACACTGTCCAGTTCGATTCTCAGCTAGAGCGTCTTCTGCGTGGAGACATGCGTGAATGGGTGTACCTTCGTTGAAGGTTGTGCGCCAGGCCTGGCAAGCCCGTATGTAAAAATCAACTGCTAATCATTAGCCGACTGGAGTTCCGCTGTGGCGACCCCCTAACCGGGAAAAGCCGAAAGATACAAATTGGGGAATATTGCCAATGGCCGTATATTTGGCCATTGACATGCTTCCTCAACTGGATGCAGCCTTTATTTGGAGCTGTCACAGCTCCATTTTGCTATTTGCAGAATGGTACTCAGTTGTCAACGAAGTACATTTCTGCAAATAACGCTACTCTTACTCGGACAGGTTCGGGTTTCCTGGATTGCAGATTTAACTCATTTGCATGGCTTTCGCCAGCAAATGAGGTAATTTGCATAACCTAGCCCTGTCCGTGTAAGAGTCATTTTAGGAGCTCTGTTGCACGCCCCTGCCGGCTGTTTCTGGATCACTCGGCAGACATGTTGGCTGCATGTGGTCTTACTCTACTCTTAGACTCCGTGCAAGCCTTCGTGAATCCGGCCCATATTCTTTTCATATCATATTCATGGTTATAAATCCTATTCTGTAATCTATGTTGTGTTTTACCTATATAAAAACAGGGGCAGGACTGGCACAATCCAACATATACAACTCCTTTGGATTCACAGTTGTGTCCACCCATTATCCAATACTCCTTACCACAAATGCTAAAAGAGTCCCCAGTATTAATATATTTACAATATGGGCAATGCCCTCATTTTTTCATAGTGGGGCTAAGGTTGTTATATGCATTGGGAGTATTATTGCTTATCATATTCTCTAAGGTAGTTTTAAAGTTCGAGCCCCTACAGTATACTATGGTCGGTCTTTCACCCACTTTGTTTTTAACTAAAATGTCACCATACATAATCACTCAATTTTTGTTCAAAATCCACTTACATATTTTTAGAATCACTGCTAAAACATGTAATAAGCATAGTAGCTGGGCTAAAGTTATATTGTGTTCCATCAAAGCTGGAAAATAGAGAATGAGATGCAAGTCCTACAGATGAAGCATTTAAAATAGGTTTAAAATGTCCTGTTCTTTTACAGTACATTTCTCGTACTAATTCCTGAAGAAGAGGTTTGGGATATCCTCTCTTACTAAACATTCCCACCAAATTATTACACTCTTCTTCAAACTGTGAATCTAAAGAGTCTCTTCCCACATACCCTTAGCTGCCATAATGGATCCTTTTTTAAAACCATTCTTCAAAATACTTCATCGTTGAACCAAATCATGTGTAGGTACAGCCTTTGCTATATTGTCAATAATTTTATATTCTGAAAAGACATGCAACTGTCTAAAAATGTTCAACACTAAGTTCTTTTTTTCCCTTTTATAGGGTGTAAAATAATGCCTGTAAATAAAGCCAACTTTCTTGATTACCCATACCAATTATATCCCTGAATTTCTGAGTCCCTCATTTTCTTTGCCAATGGCTCTAAGTATAAAGCAAATAACAAAGAAAGAAAACACCCCTGTTTGAGTCCTCTGTTCAGGCACAACTTATCAGAGAGGAACCCTCCACTTTAATTCTTGCCTGTGATCCTCATATATCCTACTGATTAACCTTATTATTGTATGAGGGAATGGAAATGCTTCCACTGCCCTAACTTGTAAAATCCCAACTTACTCTGTTGAATGCCTTTTCTGCACCAAGACCCACAGACAACAGTGGTATTTTCTTACATTCTGTTTCCCTATGGACCATCATTTTTCTATCAGTGTATAAAAAACAGACTATTAAATACAGAAAAAGACCTTATATGCGAAAATGACTTTGTAAGTTTCAAAAATGAGAGAGAAAAGGCATTGAGGCGAAACTGTTAAGCGCTTTCATTCAGAACTTCATCAGAATACTGTAAAGTAAAACTGCGTAATAAGTAATATAACAAGTGCACATGGTTTAGAAATGGTTGACTACCTCAATACCCAATGGAAACAAAACAGAAATTAATCCATAAGCTGCCTAGAAACAACCAGCTGTAAATACAGTAGCTAATCAAAAAGAGAGGGGTGTGCCCATATTGGCTCATACCAACCAGCGCAGTGCACATTTAAGATGCAAGTTCTCATTCAGCCCCGAAACCATCTCAGCATTTAAAAGCAACTGCAAACGGAGTTCTTTTAGCTGCAGAAAAGTGTCAAAATCACCAAAAAAATTATCAATCTGTTCTAAAACTAGAAATATGAAACCAGTAAAGTCATGACATCTAATACTGTGCCATCCTAACATATTGGTTTCATCTTTCTTCCTAACAGCAGCCAAATGATCCTTAATTCAATCAGAAAGCCTTCTGTTTTTTTCCCACTGTAAAATGCAGGACAGGTGTTACAGACTGCTGCATAAAGTACCATGAAGGAATGGCAATTAAAATGTCTATTAAGAGAGACAAGGAAATTACAGTGTCCTTTGTACATTACAGAGTACAATATACATTTGCTACAATTAAACATGCCACAACCAATTCCTTTACTGGGTTGGCTTAATAAATAGTGCAGATCAATATTTTCAAAAGAAGCTTTTAAACTGTTTTTTTTTATACGTAAACACACGTTCTGTTCCTAAAGGGTTGCTCAAGGAATCGTGGGCTTTAATAATATTCCATTTCTTGCAGATAAAATTCCTGATGGCTGCTATATCCCTGCAGATGGGTAAAGGGAAACTGCAGTTTCTATCAGTATTTTGCTCAATGTGGTCTATTTTATGCCTGTTTTCAAACCCATGCAACAGGATGGGATTGTGTTTATTAGGCCATTTCACCATAAATGTTCTTGTTTAAGCTGTCATGGGTAATGTATACTGAAAAACATTTGAGACAGAAACATTCTGTACGAAAGATCTCCTCATCACTGATAATTCTGGAAAGTCTGATAAACTGTCCCTTGACAACATTTTTCTTAACAAAAAAAAAAGATGTTGACTATTAAAGTCTAGGAATTTGTTTCTGTAGGTGTTTTTCTAAACCCGTTGGACCTGAGTGTGCCAGAATTTTCATTCACTGATAAAGTGGTGTCTAAGAAAGAGATTTCTGATCCGCGGCCTGAAACTACAAAGTCCATATAGGAAATGCTGTTGGAAAGTTCATCAATGAAAATGTCCAGATCAGTTTTAGACCCTTCCCATACAAAACAAATATCAATAAAACACCTACAGAGGCAAATACTACTGAAGCCAGGAAGAAAAATGAGTCTCTCCAACTCCCATGTGCTTAGACCCCATTGCTACACCTTTGACCTGTTAATATGTATTATTATTGAAATAAAAAAAGTTGTTTTTCAAAACTGCTGCTGTTAGACTAATCAAATTGTTGACTCTGCTCTTTGTGAACCCTGTGTACTTAAGAAAAAACTCCAAAGCTTTATGTCCTTCTCGATGGGGTATGTTAGTGTATAGAGTGAAAATATCCATCGTAACTAGTGTGCATTTGGAGAAATCAATCCTAGATTTGTAAAGTTCATCCAGAAAACCCCAAGAGTCTTTAATATAAAACGAAGTAGACTGTACTAGTGGGTTCAAAACTCCATCAATATATATTTTTCTACTAATGTTGTCAAACATTTGCCTCCCCTCAACAAAAAACACACTAATCCATATCTATAGATTTTGGCAACACCTTTAATATTCTTTTAGGTATTACAGGCATAAATTCTTTATAATCATAATTTAAAATTACAATGTGTCTATATGAAGCTGGGTTTGACTGGTCTTTACTGTCGTTAGGTAATACAGCCACTAGAGCTTTCCTCCAGGCTGTTGGTGCTTCCCCTCCTTTTAAAATGCTGTTAAACAAAACCTTCTAGATCTTTATCACTTTCTTCCCTACTAGCTTTCAAACGTCTTTTCCTGGAGATTTTCCTGCAGATTGATTATACATCATTGTTTTTATTTCATCTCCTCCTATCCTGTTAATAGTACAGCCTCGTCTACCTCTAACCATGGCATACTTAAGTCTTCCATAAATATTTCCATTTGTGCGCTTTCTTGATTTCCACATCCCTTTGCTTTGAATAAATGTTCTTAAAATTTCCAAAATATCTGTAATACCTTTATAATATCTCTGGTTATTGTTCTTCCTATAATCTCTAAGTTAGGCAACAACCCTTTCTACTTTCTGTTGCCTAAGTCATTGTGCTATAAGTTTTAGTGCTCTGGAGTTATCAATAAACAGTTGATTAACAGCAATCTTTCTACACTCATGAATATTATTGAGATACTCCATTATTTTCTCTTTAGCAGTCTGAAGTTGTGCCTTTTCTTGTTCTGTGAGATTCCCCTTTTTCTGCAATACTTTCACCTTTATCACCCCGTCTAAATAATTTATTTTACATCTTACCAATATCTTTTTATTTCTATCCTAATTTTAAATTGTATTTCCTTTTTATCCCATTCACTAGCTAAAACTTTTGAAGAAATTTCTTTCAACCCTAATAACTCTCAAATAATTTCCACTACCCATTCCTTAAATTCCTCTCTTTTTAACAAGTATCTGAGAGACAGAATAGTTGTGTAAAATCTTACCATAAGCATAGATGTCCTTCTCTTCTATATGCTGTAGTATCCATAACATGGGGGAATCGGCCTCCGGTTGACTCGGATGTCCAGCCATTATACCACAGTTAAAATGTTACTGCAAAGGTACATGCAACAGCCTGCATCACACAGCATATGTCGGCCATAAACAGACATAGGGTATAAAGCGGACGTCAGCATACTCCTACCTCAGAACTGAATGCCGCAAAACACCAGCTTGCTGGGAGTGAGTATTCAGGAGTCAGGCAAGTATTGGGGGAAGGCAGGGGGGAACTATACTGCAGCATACAGAAGAGAAGGACATCTATGGTTTTGGTAAGATTTTACACAACTATTCTATGTCCTTCGATTCATATGCTGCAGTATCCATAACATGAGGAAGAATAACAAAGCTCATGCATAACAGGGATTGGGAGGAGGTACAGAGACATTTTTTACAAATCCAAGCAGAATAACCCTGGAAATTCCTGCTCTGGACCTGGAAATAATATCTAATTTGTAGTACTTGGTGAAAGTGTGAACAGATGACCATGTAGCTGTGTCTAAGAGGGACGGCTGTATCCAAACCTTTAAAGAAGGCCAGAGAAGAAGACACTGTTCTAGTAGAATATGCCTTAACTGGAGAAGGTAGATGCTTCCCATTTGTGGTGTAACAGAAGGAAATGGCATTTGAAATCCAGAAGGAAATAGTTTGCTTGGAAACAGGATGCCCCAGAGCTCTGGGGTGATAGGAAATAAAAAGTCTATCAGACTTACAGATGGACTTGGTCTTTGAAAGTAGTATCTAAGCTGTCTGTGCACATCTAAAGTGTGAAGGATCCTTTCACTAGAAGATTGTGGAAATGGGAAGATGGTATGGAGGTTGACAGCCTAATTCAGTGAAAACTCATTTACTACCTTGGGCATGAAGGATAGGTTGGTACATAGGGATACTCTGTCCTGATGGAAGACTGTGAAAGGAAAATATGCCATGAGGACTTGCAGTTCAGAAACCCATCTGGCTGAGGTAATAGCCACCAGGAGAACCATTTTCCATGTGTGATGTTGTAGAGAAGAAGTATTAGCTGGCTCAAAAGGAGCTAAGGTAAGCATTTCCAACACAAAGTTGAGATCCCATGGGGAGGAATTGGTTTCCTTGGTGGTGTGGTCTGATGTGTAGAACTCCTTTCAGGAAAACTTGACTTCCAATCTGGATGCTAAAGGAGGAGTCAAAGGCAAACCTGCTGAGATGGCAGATAAATGTGCCTTAATGGAAGAATATGACAAGCCATTTTTCATTAGTTCACACAGGTACGACAGTACCACTGGCGCACAGCTACGACAGTACCACTGGCGGCTACATAGACAGAGGTTATAAGTTGTTTTTAGACACTAGACATAAAACTTCTTCCATTTTGATAGGTAGGATTTTCTGGTAGTGGGATTTTCTTTCTCCTGCAGAACCTGTAGCACGTCCACAATGTAAAAGTGTCTAAAGGGACCCAAAGCCCTATCACCCACAGAGTTAGGTTTATGGTGGATATTTGAGGATGTATTACAGTTCCTTTGTCCTGTGAATAGTTCCATCCTGAGGGGTAACTTTTGGTGCTTCCCCTTGCATTGGTGATGAAGAAGGGGGAGCCAGTGCTCTCTAGGCCAAAAGATGGTCGCAAGCAAGATTTCTCGTTGTTCTATCTAAATTTTCAGCAGAACTTTCTGAATCAGAAGGAAGGGGGAATACATACACAAACATCCCCTTCCAGGCAAAGGAAAGTGTACAAACCTTCCATGTCCCACAGGAGTAAATTCTGGTACAATATTTGGGAAGTTGTCTATTCATGAGGGAGGCAAACAGATCTACCTGTGGAGCATCCCATCAATGGACCAGGTTCAAGAACACATCCCTGTTTAACATCCATTCGTGGGATTGAGTTATGGTCCTGCTTAGTGAATCTGCCATCACATTCTGAATTGATGGGATGTAATCAGCTTGTAGAGACACATGACTTTGTTAAGCAATCTCCCAAACATACAGAGCCAATCTTCAAAGGATGTAGGAATTTGTCTCTCCCTCCATGTTGATATACCAGAGGACTCTGGTGTTGTCTGAACCATCTTAGCACTCCTGGTAGGATTCTGGGCTTGAAATTTTTTAGAGCAAAGATCAAAACCCTCATTTCTTTGATGCTGATATGCTCCCTTGACTGAGAGGGATCCAAACATCTCTCACCCTGCAGTTCTCTAAGGTGACACCCCAGCCTGTGTCTGACACATCTGTGTACAGATCTCGATTGGGGGAAGAGGTTAGAGGGGAAGGCCTGGGTTTTTTGTAACCTGTGAAATCCACCACTTTAGTTCCTTTGTTAAGCAGGGCAAGAGTGCAACCACAAACTCCTGAGGGTGAAGCTGTTGTTTCCAGACTGCCCTTAGGAACCACTGAAATGTCCTCATGTGTAGCCTCATGTGTGGATGGTGGAAGCCATGAATCCCAGGAGTTGTAGGAATTTGGCAGTTATAGATTGTAGTGGAATTAGTTCCTAAAAGTAAGTGGTGAGAGACAGGATTTTTTTTCTGGAGGTAAGCAGGCCATCATTTGGACCTTGAGAATTCTGCAGCCCAGGAAGACTTGGTCCTGGGAAGGGGTAAAGAGCAGATTTCTGAAGGTTTATAGTAAACCCCAGACCCTCAAAAGGGACATGGTATAGTCCAAGTGCTCTTGTTCCAACTTTGGGGATGAAGTCTGGATAAGGAGGTTGTTCAGGTAAGGGAATATCTGAATACCCTGTATTCTGCAGAAGGCTATGACAGGGGCCAAACATTTTGTGAATACTCGGGGGGGGGGGGGGGACAGAAAGACAAAATGGCAAAGCATAGAACTGAAAATGAGAAGAATCCACAGAGAACTGTAGGAATTTTCTGAAATTTGGATGGATAGGAATGTGAAGATAGGCAACTTTTATGTCCAATGACATCATGTATGCCTGAGGAAGAATCAGGGGAAGGAGTGTTGGAAGAGTTGGCATGTGAAAGGTAGGGACCTTGAGAAAAGTGTTTAGATCACACAAATCTAAGATAGGTCTCCAGTGGCCTTCTTTCCTGAGGACTAAAAACGTCCTGGACTATAACCCTTTCCCTTGAGATTTGGAGGCACCTCTTGAATGGTACCCTGGGATAACAAGAAATGCAAGATGGGGGGAAAGAAAGCCATTTGGTCCCATGGGGATTGTGGAATACCTCTGAAGGTTGGCCTGGAATCCCAGACCATGAAATAGCGTTGTTCGATAATGGACAGGACCCAATAGTCCTGGGTTATCTGTTTCCAAGCTGGGAGGACAGGGATAGGTGGAGAGAGAGAGGGGTAGAGGAGGTTTAGGGCCTAGTAGTCTGAAAGAACTGTTTTTGAGAATATGTGGAAGGTGAGGATCTAGTGGGTGCTTGCTTCCTAATATCCTTTTCCCCCTTGGGAGTGTGATACTTAGAGGCTTTTCTTACAAAGTTAGTCCCTCTGGAAGCGGGGAACAGGAGAAACAAAAAAGTGCTTAAGATCTTGTAGCTCCTTCCCTTTTTCCTGAAGGGCTTTAAAGAGCTCTGCAGCTGTAGAGCCAAATATGGCCTTTCTAAAGGTGTGTCCATGAGCTTGGCTTTAATATCTGGCAAAGGCTGCAACCTAAGCCATGAATACCTCCTTAAGACAGACACTGATGCTGTTGCTCTGACTGAGGCCTCCGCAGCATTGAACTACATTTCATGGAGTGCCTTGTAACCTGGCTGCAGGATTTAAGAATGCTAGATATTTTTGGCCTTGGTAGGGGTATCTCGTATTTCTGAAATGGGTTTCATAGGATCTGCCATAGGGAATATTTAGCCATATGGGTTTGGTAATTCATGGCTCTGAAAGCCAGAATAGCAGACATATAAACTTTTTTGCCCAACCTCTCCATAATTTTACTCTCCTTATCAGAGGGAAGCAATGTGGTGGAGGGCAACAGCTTATAAGTCTTATCTGCAGCTACATAGATGGTAGAGGGTTCAGCTGGTAGAACCTTAAACAGGAACTTAGCATACTCAGGCAATTTGTAGAATATAGCAGGGCATTTAGGGGCTGTAGGTTAGGAATCTGGGGACTTGGAAGCACCAGAAAATGCATCCAAAAGAGTGGGCAAGACAGGGAGAATGGCAGAGGGGTTAGGGGACTCTTATAGGTTTCAGAGACCTGACAGCAGTCCCAGTTGAAAAAATCTTTCATCTGCACAATGGTCTCCCCAAGAGAATCTGTGCCATTAGACTCCTCCTCTGAGGAAGCATACCCCAGACAAGAAGCAATCTGTGGGAAGCGAGTTAAAGACTCATCTCCAAAAGAGGTTTTCTGGCTGAGGTTTTAGTTTTTCATCTCCAGAAGAGTCTTCCTCCTCAGAGGAAACTTTTTCAAAGGCCTTTTCCCTGGGTTGGAGGGGTGTAGGGCCTGTACAGGAGCTGAAGGTTGGTGTAAGGCCATAAAGGCATTAAAAAGGCCTTGAGTAAAGGCCTGCCAGTCAGGGTTTGGTCGGAAGGTATAGCCTACTGGCCAAAAGAAATAGGTTTTGTTTTTTCTTCTTAGGGGGCCTCTTCAGCCACTATCTGTGCAACCCCACGTGGGCCTTCGGAAATAATAATCTGTGATCTGCCCCCCGGTGACCAGTTTGGACACCTGAGTGTCCCTCTGGGATGTGATAAACTCCTTGATGGCTTCCCCTAAGGTATGCGTTGAATGAGATTCTGTAGTTTCTGATGCAGCCCCTGGACCTTCATCAGCCTTGGGAGGAATGCCCGGAATAGAGTGAGCAGCTGTAGGGTCAGCCGAGGCTTCTTGGCCATCTTTGGTTGCAGCTCTTCCAAAGGTCCCGACGTCGGGACCACATCACGTGCTAGGTGCTTGTCATTGATTTTCTAAGTACAGCCTAAGGGAAGACAGATGGCTTCTAAAGGTTTTAGGGACAAAGGCCTTGCAAATATCACAAGACGTACGATTGTGTTCTGGCCTAAACAGAATAAACAGAACTCATGGATGTCTTTACATGGAATCTGCCTTCCACTCTGACACTTACCCTTTCTACCTGACAATAACTCACAAGAAACAACACAGTAGCAGTTTACATAACAAAAAACCCTATGGGGTACTTATGTGAAGCACTAATGAAGCACAAAGTTGACTTTCCAAAGCAAGCAACAACAGGACGGGACAGTCAAACAGGCAGCAGAAATGTTCTGAGGTAAGTGTGTGCTGACGTCCATTTATGGCCGATGTATGTTGTGTGATGCAGGCAGTCACACATACCTTCGCAGTAGCATTTTAATATTGGTATAATTGCCGGACATATGATTCAACCAGAGGTGGACTCCACCATGTTATGGATACTGCAGCACATGAATAGAAGGACATTACCAGTGTCTCACTTCAACTTCATTACCCTGCACTTTTATCTTAGTTTTTACAGGTGTGTGATCTGAAATAGCTACTGTATGTGTGTCAAAACTTTCAATTAAATGCATATGCATCTGTGTAATATAATTTCTGACTAGTCTAGCCCAGTTATTGTTCCTTAGGGAATAATATGTAAATTCTTTATGAGTTCCTACTGCTGAATTCAGATCTTCCATATAATTTCATTAGAAATCCACATTCTTTTGTTATGATTTCCCTCCTAGATCCCCCAGATACATCCTCAAAGCAAATCAAGCTTCAGTCTCCACCTATAAGCTATATTCCCTGCTGAACCCTGATTATTTCTGCCAAATATTTCTTAAGCTCAATAATTGCAGTTTTAGAGAGAATCTAAATACATACCCTTGGAATCTTCCTCCCTTGCAAGCAGCCCCTGACTGCCACAAATCTATAATTATCTTTCTTCCCTCTTCTACCATTATTAGAGCTCCACTAGCAATTAATACAATCACTCCCCTTTTCATTTGACACTTATAGTCGGCTGAATATCCATCATGAAATCCTTTCTTTATCAAACTGACATTTTCATTTCTTTCCAAATGTGTCTCATTGCAGCATTGTTATTTGCACTCTGCATTTCTTAATATAATTCAGTACTCTTATCTTTTTTCTTTAGCTGTGAGACCAGCTATATTACAAAATAACATAAGAATTTATTATTCCCACC
>NC_056736.1:317119911-317135409 GCF_019279795.1 Protopterus annectens
AGAGTCCTTTTTCATTGTTCAGCATATATCTAGTGAAATTACACGCAGATCCAGGGATGTAATTATCCCACTGTACTGGGCACTCATTACATTGATGATTGAGAGTAATGTCTGTTTTGGTATGTACTTATCCAAATACTTGTCACAACTGGAATGACCATAGTATTTTCTCTCTCTAAACAAATCAAGGGCCTAAACTGAACAAAAAAAAAGTATACAGACCTTTTCAAAGCCTTGTACTTCTCAGTATCACACAGGCTACTGAGATGAAACCTCTGCATCATGGATTGAGCTTCAACAGGCCCTACTTGGTCAGACATGTTACACATTCCCAAATCTATGGAGTCATAAACATTTGCTCATGGTATCTCAATTTCTTTTTCAAAATGAGTAGAACATTTTAGAGGGATAGGTGTGTATCATAGGTTATATCACTTCTATGGAATTACACTCCACATAAAGCAAAGTACTTCTCTTACTCTGTGTAATAGTTATTTGGATAAATGCATGGCTAACTGCATGTAGCACTCTTATCTCTCAAAGACAGGTGAAACATGCAAATGTCCTAACATTTCCTTGTGTAAAACATAAAGGTTAATTCTACCATGGCAATGTAAAAACTAGGCTTCTTAAGATCTTCATAGATCGCTAGATTAGTAAATGTGTATAAACCTATGAACCTATTTCATCTCACTTTACATAAATTTCCATTTATCCAGCCCACGTCTTTTGCCATAATCATACCTTAATTATTTTAAAGTCTTTCACCAACCCAAGTTGTATTAAATAGCAACTCTTCACATCTATGTTTGTATGCATGCCGTTTACAATCAAGTAATAGTTTGTCTACCATTTCCATTTCTTGTTGAATATTTTGTCTCATTTTTTTACCTTATAGAATTATATACACAAATGTGCCACATTTTTAAACATTCATACATGCTTCTTAAACTGTTTTACAAATTATTTTCTTTTACACATTGTTGTTGTTGTGTCTTTTGGCTTTTCCCGGTTAGGGGTCGCCACAGCGGAACTCCTGTCCGCTAATGATTGGCAGTTGACTTTTACGTGCCGAGTTGCCAGCCCTGAAGCACAACCTTCAACAATGGTACACCCATTCACGCATGTCTCCACACAGAAGACGCTCTAGCTGAGAATCGAACCGGACAGCGTCTTACTGTGAGGCGACAATGCTACCGCAATACCACCACCGCGCCAGATTCAATTTAATACTTTGCCTTACCTTTGTACTTTATTTTTGTCATAACTAGAAATTTATTTAACAAGTCTCAGTAAAAAGGGAGCACCTTCTCACACTACTCCTGTTTTTTTCTGTTCTGCATTTAAATTTTAAAAATCCAACACAAGCAATGTGCATGTTATATCAGATACTAAAATGTAAACAAATGCCTGGACAAGAGCAGGTGGAAGTCATTTGTTAATCCCACAAAAGCAATGCTACAAATTAGCTAGTCATTTCTGATACATGCTTTTAATTGTCCCTCATGGGAAGAGTGAGTAGACAGACTCATTCATCTCCCTTCCCTGCCAGTTCTTCTATATTTTGCAGAGGTGACTTAATCCAAGATATTTGCATTGTTGCCAGGACATTATGTTTCTCTGCCACATATCTGGTTATTTTTAATAGCTTCTTCAGCTACATAAATATTTTAAAATGAAAACAAAACAGCCTAATTCACAAACTTCAGCCTTTGAGAAAATATTTCTGAAGCAAACTTCATGGACTTCCTTGTAGTCAAGAAAGTGAAAATATCCCTTAAATGTAATACAGTGAGACAACCTTGTACAGCCTTGCAAAAATGATGGAAGACATTTAGAAGGGGTGCCATTATACCAGCCCTTCAAAATAAAGTTCAAATAAATACATAACCCTATAATGTTGCAGCTATGGGGTCTTTGGATTTGCCCTTACATTTGGACAATATTGATGAAAGTAATTTGATACAATTAATATGCTTCTAGCAGTAGGATAACATGATAAAAAGTCTGTCTTGCTATTTTCTGGCTTTAACAGGGTAAAGTTACTGTCTCATGCTTTTATGGTTTTAAACCACGAGACATCACATGGTGTGTATGAAACTTGGCTCAAAACAGAACTAGAAAAATACTATAACAGTGGTGTAGGTAAATGATCTCAGAACTTGTGGTCTTGAGTAGCTAATTTATTTATTTTATTTTACTGGGAAAGTCCGACTGGACATAGGTCCTTTTTCAGCAGAGGCCCGGGGAGAAAAGCTCCAGAAGAAACAAATTGCAGTTTAACACATATCTAGTAAAATACATATGTAGTAAGTGAAGTTTGGAACAGAGAAATTTGTCACGGGACAACCTTGGTATGAATAGAGTGGGGGGGGGGGTGGATGTAGGAAGATAGGTATGTTAGGTAGTGAGGGTAGGGAGTGGGTAGGAAAGAGTTAATTAAGTTGGGAGCTGGGAGAGGAAGTGAGGTAAGGTGTAGAGGTGGGTCTTAGGGGATTTTGTAGGGGAGACTGGTATGAGTAAGCACATTTTGGTGTAGTCTTGTTGAAGCAGGATCACGTACTGACACCCTGAGGTGTTAGTAAGGTAGGCCTTGGGTAGTGCTAGTCAGTGAGGTGAGTACAGTATGGGTTATTTGTATGTATATATCTATCTATCTATCTATTTTTTTTTTTTTTTTTGTGGAAATTATGGTGGGTGATGTAAAGGGCGTATGGCAATATTGTGTAGATATGTAGTGTAGACATATTTAGGTATTTGTGTCCATGGTGGTTTAGTGGTAATTTTTCTCATAGCTTGATCGGATTTGCCTCCCTCTATGTTTCTTCATCTTATTGGGTTCTGTGGTGGTTTAGTGGTGGCTTATTTGTCGTGTTTTTCTTTATCTTTTTTTGTGTTAAGTTGTTTCATGGGGGTCTAGTGGTTTTTGCTTGGTCAGGGTGGGTTTTAATGGCTGTTTCTGTCCCTGGTAGTGTAGTGGTTATTTCCGGGCTTGTACTGTCAGTTGCGGCCGGGCACGCATATGCAGTAGTGCTATTGTGGCCTCTTATGAAATAAAATGCCTTCTCGAGTGCAGCAAGTAAGTGCTGATGGTGGGGGTTGGGGAAAGTAATGGTTGGTTTCTGTCCCTGGTGGCTGCAGTGCCTGTGTGGGGTTTGTCTGGATTGTTTTCGTTGGTGGTTAGTATTGCTTTGTAGGGTTTGAATGGATGGTTTCTGTTCCCTGGTAGTTAGTGGCGGCTTTGAGAGGTTGTGTGAATGGCTTTGGTTCCCTGGGGTCTAGTGACGGCTTTGTGATGTTTGTGTGGGTGGTTTTGGTTTCCCTGGTGTCTAATGATGACTTTGTGAGGTTCCCTGGGGTCTAGTGATGGCTTTGTGAGGTTTGTGTGCATGGTTTCAGTTCCCTGGTGGCTAGTCGCGGCTTTGGGAGGTTTGCGTGATGGGTTTTGTGCCCTGGTAGCTAGTGGTATATCTCCGGGTCTTGGGGGAGCATTCCTGTCTCTTTTGGATGCTTTCTCCCTGGTGGTTAGTGGTTTTTGGGCTGCAGGTAAGCTGTGCAGTTTTCTGCTTTTGAGTGGATAGTGCGCGTGTGCGCGGTAATGTTGGCAATCATGGATTGTCTTCTTTATTATAAAAAAAAATAAGGAAAAGCAGCAGAAGAGTATGCATGTGAAATAGCTAGTCTGTATGGGCAGGCAGGGAGATCAGGCTAGGTTCTTTAGGTAAGTAGGGCTTGGGGTATATTACAGTTAGATTTAGTATATATATATATATATATATATATATATATATATATATATATATATATATTTATATATATCTTATATGTATAATGAATAAATAGCAGATTAGATGGCATAGTCTGGGGTGACTGTCATTAGGTGGCAGACGTAACTAGCTGTTAGATGCACGGGACTACAGTGACATGCAGAGGTGCATGGTTCAAGTCCCAAGACAGTCACATTTTTTCTTTTCTTTTTTTTTTTCTGGGCTGACTAACTTTAGGTAGGTAGGGTGGATTAATTAGTTGAGGGTAACAGTTCTGGAGAGGTGATAGGCATAAGGATTTTAGGAATTATGTGTGCTGTTTGTCTGCAGGTACTGGTTGGTACAAGCATGCAATTCTTTAAAAGGTTGTTTTAACAACAATTTCTCTTTTGTTTCTTTAGGTTATCATGGCTGTGGCTGAAGGTTTGAGACAGAGATGGGCCAGTATTGTGGCACAGGCTGGGGACCTCTTCAAGGACATTTTTACTGAAGTTCCATCAACTAGTGCTCAGGATCCAAAATCTCGGTGGAAGAGGTAGATGGTGGCTACAACCCGGGGTTGAGGGCGAAGAAAGCCAGACAGTCAGCATCAGAGGATGTGGCAGTGGAGGTTGGGATGCTGCTGGTGTGGCCCCTTCATCTTCTGCAGGTAATTCTTTATCAGGTCTGACAGGGACTGAAGATATAGCAGCAGCTACGGGAGGGGTGTCAGGGTGCAGTGAGAGGGTCCAAGGTGAGCTAGCGGGTAAGGGTTTAGAGGCATTGGTTGATTGTGAAGGGGTTTTTGATAATACTCTATCATTGCTTGATCTGGATTTGGGGTATGACTTGGATGTTGTGGAGTCTGATTTTGGGTCACGGCCGGGGGATTTGTTGGTGATGCAGGCTTTACGTCAGGAAGGGGCTCCCATTGTTTTGACTCCCCACATATCTTTGGTGGTGAAAGAGAAGATTTGGAAAGGGGAATTCGTTGATATTTTTGAATTGCTTGATGCTGATGAGGTGCAATGGTTGAGAGAGGCATAGTCGCCTAATGGGAAGGACTTTTTGGCGGCATTTGCAGCCATAGGTCGCAGAAGGGTGGGTAGATTCAGACCTAGGTCATGGGATAACTGGGTCCTTGGTTTTATATACTACATGGCGGTTTTGTTGGAGAGGGATACTTTGCTGGCTCTTCCTCTTCTGGCCTTCAGGGAAGCACAGAGGTTGTGGCCAGGCTATGCATGGTTTTGGTATGATCAGAAGTTTTGTAAGCGGAAAGCGGTGGATGAATCCATGTGGTGGGATGTTAGACACCCAGACATTTGGCTTTCTACCATGATGGACATGGGTGCAGGGAGTAGTAGATGGGCTCAGCCATCGGAGGGGGGTGCTGGGATATGTTGGGCATTTAATGCAGGAAAGTGTTCTTGGGTAGGTTGTAAATGTTCCCATATTTGCTCTAGGTATATGGGAGCTCATGATGCTGTTACATTATGTGGGGGTGGGAGCCCTACTGAGGGGCACACGTTTTATTCTGCGTGTCTTAGAGGTTAGGTTGGTTCTCGCCTGCCATGGATAGGTGGGCAAGGCCAGGGTACCTTTCAGGGGCAAAGGGGTGGTCCTTTCGTGGTGTTAGGGGGCGACCGGGGAACTCATTCCCCTATTAAGGTCCAGATTTTGGAGTTGTACCTGACCCATTATCCACTGCCAAGTGTGGCAGGGGAATTGATTGAGGGTTTTTCAAGGGGTTTTTCAATTAAGTCCATGCTGTTGGGGGACGGTATGATGGGAAAAAAATTGAAGTCTGTAAAGGGAAAGGGAGGGGGTTTTGCAGGAGTTGACTGGCAAGGAGTGTCAGGCAGAGAGATTGTTGGGTCCATTTAGTTGTCCTCCATTTTCTAGCTTTAAAGTGTCACTGTTAGGTTTGGTTCCTAAGAAAAAGCAAGATGAATTTCTTTTGCTTCATCATTTGTCATACCCTGGGGGTAAGTCTGTGAATGACTTCATACCCAGTGCACAGGTTAAGGTCACGTATTCATCACTGGATGATGCAGTCCGAATTATCAGGAGTTTTGATGATCCTTGGTTAGTGAAAGTAGATACTGAGTCGGCTTTTTGTTTGTTGCCGGTGCGGGAGGAGGATTGGCCTTTGTTGGGCATGGTGGTTGGGGAAAAACTTTACTTTGACACTGCTATGCCTATGGGATGTGCAGTGGCATGTTCCACATTTGAAAACAGCAAGCAGTTCACTATTTAGATGATTTTTTGTTGGTGGGTGATGATGGCTGGGATAAGGCACAGGCAGCTTTGCATGATTTTGTGGGGATGTGTGAGTCCCTCAGAGTTCCTTTGGCTAAGCACAAGTTAGAGGGCCCTGTGAAGGTGTTGGATTATTTGGGCTTGACAGTAGATACAGGACAAGGTCTGTATTGTTTACCGCAGGACAAGTTGGTTCGGCTGCAGGAGAAAATCTGTTGGGTGAAGTCCAAGTCCAAGGTTCGGGTGCGAGAGGCTATGGAATTGTTGGGTTTGATGAATTTTGCTTGTAGGGCTGTGCATCCTGGGTGCACTTTTGCCAGTATGTAGCATTTCTGTTGAAAGGATGGGGGAGTAAACACCACAGAGTGTGGGTCACTAAGCTAGTTAGAGAGGCTTTAGAGTTGTGGATGAAACTTTTGGAACAGCTTAATGGGATTTCATTCTGGCAGTCAGATTGGGTAGAGCAATGGGTGATACAGTTGATTACTGATGCAGCTGGGAGTCTGGGCATGGTAGCTTACTTTGCAGGCCAATGGTTTTCTTCCCCTTGGCCAGAGCATTGGTCAGAAGAGTGGAAACAGGATGTCACCTTTTTGGAATTAATGCCTATTTGGGTGGCTTCACTGGTTTGGCAGGATCATTTAAAAGGTAGGAGGGTGTTTTTTTTATTCGGACAATGCTGCAGTGGCGAGGATGTTACAGGTTAAGTGTTAAATAAAATAAGATTTCAATACACAGAAGGTTCAGGTTAAAAAGTTTACTAGTGTACACCAGGAGGCAAAAAACGTACAAGTACAGAATTTTGTCTGACATGAAACAGGAAGCACACAATTTTATATAGGTTTAACATTTAAGCTATGCCCACCTTACTGACGTGATATGTCACAGGGCATCTACATCACTTTAGCTTACAGTTCTTTATTCATAAAGCTGTTGATGCTGTATATTTAAAAAAAAAAACTTTTCCTCTAGATACAATATGGCCTTGCTATCCAGCTGGTCAGACATAATGTCTTTCTGTAAAGTTACTTCTTCAAGGTTTCATATCAGTTCGAATACAATAGCAGCTTCAGTCTTTTAATACACGTCTTTGTTCTCTGTTACACTTTCTCACACAGCTGCGTGCTATCTCAGTAACACATATAGAAGACCAAATCATTCCAACAGGAAAGAGCAGAAGATTTCATTATTTCACGCATTTAATTTCCTGACCCAGCAGATAATCACTTGTGAAAAGCATAAACATTAAAACTTGCTAAGCTAGCATTCTGCCAGGGTCAAAGATCAGCTTTGCTTCAAGCCACACTGCAGTTTCAAAACTACTTACATTTACACATGAATTAATCCTTACTATTATATGATTAATAGAATAAAATGCATTATATACTACTTTGCTTTTAAACTAGCATTTCTCATATATTCAAATACACATTTTTCTAACATTTTCCCCCCATTAATACTTTTTATTCTATTTTGAAGTATGCATAGTGTCATTTCATCTCCTAGCCTTTTCCACTTAGGATTTTCAGCTAGGTGAGTCATTCAATCTATACTTCAGAAAAAATGTCATCTGAGATCCATCTTTCAATCTCAATATCTTGGTACAAAGTTTCAGTAACAGATACATCAATAAAATCTTTGATTTATCTTTTCATGCAGGGAATTCCACAGCAAACACATGCACCTATTAGGAGTATACCCACACAAATGGCAATCAGAATATTCATTAGGATGGAACCCCACCCCCCAAATAGATTCTGGAAAAAGTCTGTCAGTAGGTTTGGGCCTGGTTCAGTCATGGCTGATACTTGCTGAATTACCTCTAGGTGGTTATTGATCTCATGAAGATTGTCAGGAATATAAGCACATCATTCTTCTTTGATAAGCATGCACGTACCACCTCTCGCTGCTAGGGTGAAGTCAAGAGCCATTCGATTTTGTAGCACAACAGTTCTCATTGCATTCAGTTCATCAGTCACCAGTTCTAGGGCGGAAAAAGTTGCATTACTCATTACTTCGAGAAGTTTCGACAACTTCCTCAGCTCCCAGATCGATTTGACTGCTCCATAGGCTGGGAATATTCCTGCCCAAGATATAACACTGTCACTCAAGTCCATATGAGTCAATTCGCTTTTGTCTTTTACTGAATTGTGGTCTTTCCAGCCAGCTTCGATCTTTCCAACTGGATTCACAGGTTTTCAACTGGACCTTCGGTTTTCGGCTGCTTCTCTCACGCTTCAGATCTTACCCAAAGGTAATTCTGCAGTATGTCTTATTGCGGAACCAAATAACCCAAAAACAACTGCCGGACCAATTCTCAGGTAACCATTTATATGCCTTTTTCCCACAAATAAAATAACAGTTTTCTACTTTAGTACTAATACGCATCAGCCCTGCATGAAACATTTTCTGATCTATAACTGACAATTATTTAAACAAAACTGGATTTTTGCGAATGTCATTCATAGTTGTTTTCAATGAGTTCAAATACAAGTCATAATTAGTATTGCAAAAAGTATTGCCATTACCATTCTTAATATAACATCGGTAAGATATGGTTATATTACAATTGCTCCAGCCCACCTGGAGGGTGTCATTTTTATAAAAACATACAACTCCTTTTTGTGTGACAGGTAAAAATAAAGCTATTTTGTCCTGTGTTCTCACAGTTCCTGTATCGAAAAGTAAATTCTCCCAAGTCTCATTTATCCCCAAAGGGACAGCGGACATTATCAGTCCTCCATATGCTGTTGGTATAGCTGTACAAACCCAGCAATTTGAAATGTTCATAGTCTCTGCATATACACGTTTCATGGCTAGGTATGTGTTAAAATTTGGATGCCAGTCTATAGACGTTTCATCACGCCTTCCCACTTTCACTTGTGTGGTTGTGTGTAGGATAAACCACAACAAGAGGAAAATTGTCACAATTACAGTCAATAAATGTACACTCAACAAAATGATTATGCAACATCTCTGGGGTTGATCTAAATTTCTATTCGCTTTGTTTTTGGCCATCTCGGTCTGGTTGTGTATCAGTCACAAAGTTTTTATCAAGTTGAAAGTTCTTTACCAATTTACAATGTGTCAAATGAACCCAGGATGTCCTCTCGGCCACTCTAACTGCAGTAGGCGTTGCCAACAGAACCTGGTACGGTCCCTCCCACTTTGGACTCACCCAATTCTTCCTTTTCATCACTTTCAGCCAAACCCACGACCTTGGGGCAAAGGCTGCTTCCACCGGTCTGGTCTGTTCCTTATCTGAAAAAGAGTTAAACTGCAAAACAGATTTATTTGTTAACAGTTTCCTCATATAACTAGCTAATGAACTGTCAGCCTCTTGCTCTGCAGGCATGAGAGCTATCCACTGAGGCACATAATATGCTCTCCCAAAAACCATTTCAAAGGGAGTCAAACCCTTTACATTTGGAACCGTTCTCATACTCAGCAGTGCTAAAGGCAGACAGTTTATCCAATTCTTTTGGGTCTTCTCTACTAGCTTCCTAAGTTTACTTTTTAGGGTACCATTGTACCTTTCCACCAGTCCTGCTGACTGTGGGTGGTAGGCACAATGGTTCTTTAAGGAGATACCAAAAAATCTCCCAAGTTGGTGGATTGTCTGGTTTACAAAATGTGTGCCGTTGTCACTATAAATCCTTTCCGGAATGCTAAATCTAGGGATTACTTCTTTTAACAGGGCTTTCGCCACTGTTGCTGCATCCGGGAATTTGGTTGGAAAAGCTTCTACCCATTTAGAAAACATGTCTACAATAACTAAACAAAACTTTTTCCCTTCACATTTATTCAATTCTATGAAATCCATACAAATAGTATGGAACGGGTATAGTGGTATAGGAAAACTTCCTTGCTTGGTTTTAAATGCTCCTTGTGCATGGTGCTTGTTATAAGTATGACAAGCTGCACAAAATTTTTTTGTGTAGTTTGTGTATCCATATATTTGGAATATTCGGTTTACTAACTGTACCATCCCCCCTGTTGAGACATGGCACTACCCATGGCTCAACAAAGCTGCATATCTAAATAAATTAGACGGCAATATTGGTTTTCTTTCTTTGGAAATGTACAGTCCATTCTCAAGAATTGCACCTCGTTTTACCCATTTTTGTTTCTCTGTTTTGTAGTAAGCATCTGCATTGTTTTTAACATGTCTAAATCTAAAATCTCAGAGGGTTGTAATACTTCATTTAAAAGTAAAGTTCCTGAGTCTGAGGCTGCTTGCTTTGCAGCTGCATCAGCTCGTGCATTGCCTTTTGAAATCTTATCCTGCTGTTTTGTATGAGCTACACATTTACAAATAGCTACATTGGTAGGTAACTGAATAGATTCTAATAACTCCAAAATAAATTGCGCATGATTAATAGGTTTTCCACTAGATGTTATCATTCCTCTATTTTTCCATTGTTGTGCAAATACATGTACTGTAGAAAAAGCATACTGACTATCAGTACGTATGTTCACACACTTGTTTTTTGCTAAAGTACATGCCCTCGTCAAAGCTATCAATTCTGCTGCTTGTGCAGATAAGTTGTGTGGTAAGGATTGAGCTTCTAAAATTTCAGTGTCTGTAACTACTGCATACCCTACCAGATTCTTCCCTGTAGGACCCCTTCTGCATGAGCCGTCCACGTAATATGTCACCTCGGCATTATCCAAGGGCATATCTGTGAGATCTTGTTTAGGTAAAGCTAACTGTTCAATTTCCTGCAGGCAGCTGTGTGGTATGCCATCCGCAAGAGTTGGGAGTAGTGTTGATGGATTTAATGTCGTACATCGTTCAATTGTCATATGAGGTTGGCTCAGCAGTATAGTCATACATGAAAGATGTCTAGCAGGGGAAAGGTATGCCACTTTTTCTTGCAGTAAAATTATTGCAACTGCATGAGGCACTCTCAATGTGAGAGGGTGGAATAACACCACTGAGGCCGAAGCCTGTACTGCCATTGCAGCTGCAACTACTGCTTGTACACAGTGAGGCAAAGATCACGCCACTGGGTCTAACTGTGATGAATAATAGGCTATGGGGCGTTGCTTATCCCCATGTTGTTGCGTCAATACTGACGCCATATATCCTTGCTTACAACCCACGGTCTGAAAAAAACATTTGTGATAATTTGGAAGTCCTAAAACTAATGAAGAAGCTATCAACTGCTTCAACCTGCAGAAAGCCGTTTCTGCTTCAGGTGTCCATTGTAAGATATCTTGTGCTGCCATTGGTGTCTTATATATCAAGTCAGTCAGTGGAACAGATTCCAAAGCATAATTTGGTATCCAGCTCCGACAAAAATTAGTTGTACCTAAGAAAGACATCATTTCCTTCTTGGTTGCTGGTTTAGGTGCTTGCAAAATTGCTGTTTTTCTTTCCTCATCTAGTATTCTACCTTCATTGGATATTACATATCCCAAGTATCTAACTTGTTTTCTCCAAAGTTGTAACTTACTTTTGTTTACTTTGTGTCCTTGTGTTGCTAAAATTTCAATAATGCTACAGTATCCTCCCTGCACTGTTGCTGGGTGGGGGCTGCTAGCAAGATGTCATCTACGTAAAGTAGAATTTGACTACCTCCCATTGGGGTAAACCCTGCCAGGTTGCTAGCCATTTCTTGTGAAAATATTGTTGGGCTCTCACAATATCCCTGTGGTAGTCGAGTATATGTATACCTTTTACCCTGAAATGTAAATGCAAACCAATATTGACTATCAGGGTGTATAGGTATTGAAAAGAAAGCATTGCTAATATCTACCACAGAGAAATATTTCTGTTGTGGTTCTAAATCGTTTAACAAGGTATGTGGGTCTGGCACAGTAGGTGCTCTAGGTATTACTGCATTATTTACAGCTTGTAAATTTTGTACCATCCGCCATTCCCCGTTTGCTTTTTTAACAGGAAATAGGGGTGTATTACATGGTGAATCAGGAGATTCTACCAGTACTCCTTCTTTGAGTAATGCTGCTATTATAGGCTTAATTCCTATTTCTGCATCCTTTCTCAAAGGGTATTGTCTTTTCTGTGGTCTAAAAGCTGACTTTGGGGTAATTGTAACTGGTCCTGCTGTTCGAATAAGTCCTACATCTGACTTGCCTGTTGACCAAAGAGTTGTTGGAATTTCACATAAGGCCTTCTCTTCTTCTTCTAATAAGAACTCTAATCAGCTGTTCTCACTACATTGCAAGTGTACAGCTGGATGTGTCTGTGTCAACCAATTCAGTTTTTGTTTTTGTATCCCTTGTTCTGATAGTTCTAAATCGGTCTGTTTCTCCCATCTTGTTACTTTTTCTCCTAAGTCTGCCCATTTGACACTTTTGTTCTTTGTCAAGCTGACATGTGGTAACCAATTTGATCTATACAATGCAAGGAATTCTTGAGGTAACGAACAGCTAACTACACTGTTCCCCTCAGTATCCCAGTACAAAGTACGAAACCAATCTAGTTGCACGATTTCTAAACAATTCTTGCTCATACTCTCTATCAGGTCCTGGTGTAGTACAGTAGTATAGAGTACAGTGTAATAAATGCTGTCGATCAGTGTCAAGGGAGGGGGCTTTACTGATGGCTACGTTCATCAGTTCCTCAGTTACTGCCCCTGGACCAGTCGTGACTAGGTCCTGGCTGTACCAGTAAAAAGTTTCACCCTCCGATCACACTACAAAGGTATCCATTTGTCTCTGTGCCCCCATACCTTGTACAGTTGGAACTACTGCTATGCCAAATATCTGCATAAGGTCCCTGCCCAATAGGTATACTGGACACTTTGCAGAAACAACAATTTTACTTCTCTGGGTCATACCTGAAACAGGGTCAGTTATTGCTATATCATGGGAAAGTGGTTCCCTGAATAGCTGTCCATTTGCGGCTTTTACTAGTATATAATCAGGTGATTCTGAATGTTCTGGTAACTTGGAGGGGTGTATCAAAGTCCGTGACGCTCCTGAGTCACACAGGAATTTGACTTCCCTTCCCTCCACCAGAAGTGTAACTTCCGGCTTCGTATCTGCTAAGTAGAGCTCTAAACTCAATAATGCTAAGTCCAAAATTTCACTTTCTTCATTCTCCATATCTACTTGCACTTCCTCTACTCCTTCTATCACATTTACATTTGTTTTTTGTTTATTAACTTTTCCTGATGATTTCTGACTTTCACATGATGTATCTTCGCTATCATATAGTCAGTCCTCATCTCCCTTATCTTCTGTAATTACCTTTTTGTTTTGCCTACAATCCCTTGCTAGATGTCCCTTTTTCCGCACTTGAAGCATTCACCTCTCTTTTTCTTTCTTCAAAATCTTCTGATCGCTTGTCAGACTGTTTGTTCCCTGGGCATTCTTCTTGCCCTTTTACCTGACTGTAATACAAATACTTCAGCTCCGTCTTCAGCAGTGAAGACTTGCGCCTTCTTTTTCTTTTTACTATTAAAATGTCTTTCAGCATGTCTAGCGTATTCAAGTAAGGCTTGTAGCCTCCCTGTTCGATGGTCTATCATATGCTTCGTAATGAAGCTACTAATAGGTGCAATGCAACCTTTCAAAAATGCATTTTTTAATTGTTGTTCATACGGGGAATCATTCGTTTGGTTCTCAGGAACCGACATACCGCTATGATTATTAAAACATTCTAATAATCTAGCATAGTACCCACCTATTGTTTCATTTTCCTGTTGTATGCATTGATTAAAGCAAGTCCAGTCTGCTCTAGGTTTCCATTTCTCAGAGATTCGGTCTGTCAGACCTTTCACTCTGTTGTCTAACTCTGCGTCACTATGTGGGAGTGGTTTAAATTCTGCATTACGAGGATTCCAGTTGCCACAAATCATGTGCCAATCTGGACCTATAATTTGTCTTACTACTTTTTCTACTTCTTCCCCATTCAAGTGGTAACTCAATCTCATGCCTTGTAAATCTTCTAAAAATTTTGTAAAATTAACTTTCGGATGGGGGATTCCCTCAGTAGCCTTCCGGATATCTTCCGGTGTCCATGGTCTATATACTAAGAGTGTTGGGTCCTGCCCTAACTGTCCTGCCTGAGGATTTGGAACTTCTATAAGTGGGCATATTTCTTCCTCACTCTCATCCTGTAGATTTCTCTCTATTTGGTATGATTCTGTGTCCCTATGTGTTTTACGTGTTCGGGACCTAGTTTCAATAGGATCTCTAACAAATGGTTGTGGTCTTGCTGAAACTTCAGGATAATGCGGAGGTGGACCAGCCTGTCCACTCGCTTCATATCCTGAAAAGGGTAAGGGAGGGGGCAAGGGAGGAGGGGGGGAGCTGTCGCTATTACCAAGTTATTATCCTCTTTGTCTAGAAATAATGTTTTTGAATTTTTCAGCTTCTGCTCCCTATGATTTGCTTACTCAATCCACCTGTGTGCTGAGGAATGCCTAATTGGCGTTGCTTTTTTGCCTGACCTTCCGCATCAGATTTAAGCTGTTTAAGGAGTTTAACTAGTGAAGTTTTATCTAGTTTACCATCAAATTCATATTTATTAACCCATTTCATATAATACCTAACGTTATCAGAACGTTGTAATTGCATGTATTTTGGCGCCTTCGTTAGGGCCGGTCTCACGATGTTTTAGTGCACTGATTACCCATGTCAAAGAAAATGTTACGTAACCCTTTTTATCACGTGATATCAAGTTCTCAGTTCCTGTTCACAGTTTATCTAGAATAACTGCCTACCTTATTCTGTTACCTGATCTATGACCAAATATACAGTACTTCCTTTTGTCCCTGATCTGCAAAACAAATCTTGACAACAATATACTGTAACCTAGTCCCTGATCTAAAACAGAAAAAAGGCAAATTCTTCCTACCTGAGCCTCCGGTATTGAGAAAGTCCAAGTTCCGCTTTTCGGCCATAGATCAGAAAGTGGCCAGCCTCTTTACATGACAATTCAGTCGGAGGTCTTTTCACTCGAGAAGAACCATTTCTGTAACTTCTCCTGCACAGTATTCGACCACCGATACGCTCTGATCTGCGGCTTACCAAGGGAATTCCGTCTGCGAAGGACCAAACTGTTAAATAAAATAAGATTTCAATACACAGGAGATTCAGGTTAAAAAGTTTACTAGTGTTCACCAGGAGGCAAAAAACGTACAAGTACAGAATTTTGTCTGACATGAAACAGGAAGCACACAATTTTATATAGGTTTAACATTTAAGCTATGCCCACCTTACTGATGTGATATGTCACAGGGCATCTACATCACTTTAGCTTACAGTCCTTTATTCATAAAGCTGTTGATGCTGTATATTTAAAATAAAAAACTTTTCCTCTAGATACAATACGGCCTTGCTATCCAGCTGGTCAGACATAATGTCTTTCTGTAAAGTTACTTCTTCAAGGTTTCATATCAGTTCGAATACAATAGCAACTTCAGTCTTTTAATACACATCTTTGGTCTCTGTTACACTTTCTCACACAGCTGCATGCTTAAAATTTCATCAAAATTGTAACACCCTAAAAAGGGCT
>NC_056736.1:317135909-317155909 GCF_019279795.1 Protopterus annectens
TTTACTGTTTAATAGTTTTGCCAAATCGCCCTGTAAGGTTTTCCTTAGCTTTTCTTTTTTTAAACAGAGTTCAAACTATCCTTGAGTAAAATAAATTAAAACTTTAAAATTGTATTCTAATAAGCCTAGTAGTTTTTTTTGAAGCAAGGGCCGGGTATTCCAAAAACAGAATTTAATTTTTCCTTTTTGGGGTTAATTGTTCAAAAAATTTTGTTAGGCATTGCAAATTGGCCATTAAATCATCAAAATTGTATTTCACATGGATTAAAGATTCTTTTACGTAGATAATGAGGATTAGGTTAGTAATTATGAACAATGGATATATTGACAATGGCCTGAAGTCTTAAAGTTTTGAAGTGGGCCATTAAGATCATGGAACATGGTATTTAAGATGTTGCCCTGGGCATACAATTTAATCCGTCAGTGGCCGAAACAGATAAGGGGTGTTTTTCTTAACTGAGTGTCGTCTTCGGTGATTGCAAGGTATTCGTCCGCGGCCAATACAAGGAAATGCGTGCAGGGGCTTTGAGATTTCGAAACCGAGTTTAACGATACGAGGCTTTAACTTGGAACATTGGTTTTTCACCTAGTTTACGGTTGCTCAGTTTAAACGGATTTCGTGGGAAAGACCGGTAAGTCCCCTTGGCATCGTTTTTTGGGCCTGAGATACCGGTGTCGAATTGCCCTGTTTTTTGAAGCGCATATAGAGGATTTTAATTTGTAGTTTTTGGAGGCTGAGTCTTTGGTTGCCCGGCTAGTTTCTAAGGCAGAAAAGAGGTTTGGGTTGGGGGATTTTGGAGCTGAATTTAAAGGCTCGGAGCCGAGTGCCATAGGAAGCCAGGAATACTTAGCTAGGGTGAGACCGGTCGGAGGGCCTTAGGGCTTCTAGGAACGCTTGCTGATTCCAGGAGTTGGGCTTCTTTATGCCACAGGATGCCCCAGGCCCAGCTGAGGGGCTTCTCAGTAATTTCGCCTCTGTCCCAAGGTATTAGGGCTCATGGGAAAAAAGTTCTTTGGGAGGCAGTCCTCTGTAGGGCTATTAGACAGGGTTGTGCTTTAACAGGTTAAGGCTCAGAGTTTGGTAATTTTAAGAGTTCCTATTCCCATATAGGGCCTGGTTCACCAGCTTCTTTTGAGGATGTTCAGTTCAGAGTCTTCTTAGATTGCATTTCTAGAACTATCTGATGGAGAAGCGTTTTCTTGGTTTTGCCCCACTAGGCCAGTTTCTCCAGAGGTTGAATTTAAAGGGAGGCTTAGAGTACTTCTTGAAACTTGCAATCTTGCTTTTCCCGATAGGTTAGATTCCCCGTTAATTTGTAGGATGTTTTGCAGAGTTTTTCCCCTACCCTTGTTATTTTAAGGGTAAGTTTGGGGCCCTCTGAAGAAAGGCAGGGTTTATAGCCGGCAGGACCCTAACTTTTCCCGGCCTAAGGGTTGAAGTTTGGGTTAAATCCTAAAATTCGATAATGCCTTACTTTGATATGGTATATGGGAAGTTTATTAGAAGGGCTGATTGAGTTTCATGTGCTAAAAAGTAAAATTTTCTTTACATTGGTTAAGTGTCGTTTTCGAGGTAGAGTGCAATTTGGTTTGGATATGTGGTTGAAGAAGTTAAGCTTCTTGCATGAGGCTTGATTGTCGCCTTCAGTGTGTGTTTTGCCTGTCTTGAAGCTTTAAGAAAGGGAGAAGTATGAGATTTTAAAAAGGATTTTGGGTCATCGTCTGATTGTAGATTTGGCCTGTGGGGGTTTTATCTGTTAGGCCAGTCTAGGGTAGGCTGTTAGTTTGGGCTAGCCTCTTTAGGTAGAATTAGCTGCAGTAGACTTTTGGGGTGGGTTCAGTCTGGGTAGGCACGTGGAGCAGTTCTAAGTCGTGGACCTAGTCTGCAGCCCCTGAAGATTCTGGTCAAGAATAGATTTTAAGCAGACAAGGGCCTGCTTATTTCTCCAGGGTATTTCTAGCCCCTAGGGCAAAGGCTCAAAAAATTGGCCTAAACATAAGCAGAGGTGTGGATTCATTCTCCGAAAGATTACCAAATCCTGCCTTAAAAGGCTGGATTTTCCTCCTTCAGAAAGGGGTAAAGCAAGTTGGCATTTAATACCCTCAAGACGTCTGGACTTCAAGTTCAGATTTTATTCCAACTGTTACCTCAAGGGGGATCCTGGACAATTTGGATTAAAAGCTCAACACTTTCTGCATCCAAGTTAGGTCGTAGCTGTACTGGGTGCAGTATCTTTTCCGTTCCTTTGGTCTAAGAAGCACCTGTCCATAAGGTTGTCAGAAAGCTTCTCGGTTCAAGATTCAAATTTCTTACTGCCTGCCTGTTTGGCTCACAGGAACTTAAAAGTCTGGAAAGTATAGCATTCTAAGGCTTCAGGATTTGCTATCGAATAGCATCTGATCTCTCAAGAATGGCCCTTTCTAGGGTCTGGAATATGCACAGAGGCTAAACCGGATACTGATTTCAGTTCAACTCTCAACATCCTTCTGGGGGAGACGTATTCAGCAAAGTAGCCTTTTCGGACTCCAAATGATGCATTATGCAAGTATGTACCGAAATGATGCAGACAGTCCTCCAAGATTGGCTGCTCTATGTGCTTCAAGCAATCTTTGAGGGCTGAATGTTCAAAAGGTCTGTCACCTCCCAAAGGGACTAGCAATTATCAAAATCCTTGCCTTCGGGGATCTTGTATGGGTAGAATGCCAAACGGGCTCCAGGACGCCAAGTATCAAATTAAGGACAATGCACGCAGCATTGGGGGTTCAAATACTTGAAAGAGGGTGGCTGCAGACACAGCACTAAATGGACATCAAGAGAGAGAGCATTTTGATTTGCTTGCAGGAACTCTTAGGGATGCTATCTACAGACAACTCACAGCAAGTGGTCCAGAGCAAGAACCAAATTCTAATGCAGGCAAGCATGATTTCAGGGAAAACTGGTTTCATGATTACTTTCGGCAGGTTTTTGATACAGACAACACTGGTTGTTACAAACAAATGGACCATATGAAAGGTTCATCAAATTTGGAAATGAATGCTCGGGAACTAAAAAACTTCAGTCGCTTCTCCCTAACCACACTCCAAAGATTGCTAAAGGTTCAACAGACCAAGTGGATGTTTTCTGATTGGAATGCACATGGTACCCTTCAACGATCTTTAAAAGCTCATCCTACCGACCAGGCCAAGATAAAGAAGTCATTGCTCAAGTAAAATGGATCTCTTCATCAGCTTGGAAAATTCTGCTTGCCTTTACCTCTATTCCTCAAAGTATTCAAAGGCGATATAGCAAGAAGCTTCAATTCTAAATTAAAGAAATTATTTTTTGGAGTCTAAAACCTCAGTTTAATCTGATTTGAGCTGTTCCAGTAACGAATTGCACAAAAGGTTATTTTTTTTTAAAGTTGCAGAATTTAGTTTCAACTATTTGACTCCTTAATATTTCTAATTGTTCAAGGTTTTAGAGCAAACAATAAGACAGAGACCCTTTCACTCTTGGATTACATTTTGTTTACCTTTTAACTTTGCCTGGGGCAGAATTAAAAGTTAAATCCTTCCTGTTGGCTTAATTTGGGGGGGAAACTATTGCCCCTTTGGCTCAGCTCCTTTTGATTTCATAGGCAGGAAATACTTAATTGCTTTACTCCTGAGGGGTTCTGGGTTGAAACCTTATCATAACCTGTTTTCCTACAGAAAGGAAAATTTTCAACTTTAGCTGAAAAGGCTTTAGTTTTTGACAAAAGTTTGCTACTTTGCAGCCCTTTTTTTGAAAGATTTCCAAAATGTATAAAAGCAAATCTTCTTTTGAGGGTTTTATTTTGATCCACATTATTTTTCCCCTGTTTAGACATCAACTGGGACAAACATTTCACGGATTTGCTGTGCTTTTGTTATTCCTGAGCGGCAAAGGGTTCAGCTGCATTATTTCTCTTCATTAGCACTGCCACTTCAAAATTAGGTGGTTGGCACAGGATTTTCGGGATTCCTTTTCATGAATTTCCAGCTTTACCTCTCTTTAGGATACTCCATTTCAGATCAGCTGGAACAAGATTGTACAGTTTGACTAAAAATGCATCTTTCTTTTTGGCATTCACCCATTTCCTCCCAAGGGGGGGTGTCAGTTTTACTTCATTTGTAGATTTCACGATTATTGTCAGTCTTTCCCCTTCTTTGGGACTTGTTTTCAGGGTGTTGGAAGTGAGAAAATAATTTTGTAATCATACTGTAATATTGCCCTTTCTTGGGTCATTAGCTCCCTTGCTCTTGTTTTGGGGCAGGCTGAGACATGCCAATTTCGATACATAGTATTGATCTAATTTAGGGTGTTTAAAACTGTCTTTTCTCACTGGAAATAACAAATTGTCAGACTGCATTAGATCTAAAATCATTTAGGGATAACGTATTTTCATATTGGATTTTCAAATATTACTTTTTGTTAGCAATTTAATTAATTTTTAGTGGATTAAAGTTTTTTAAACTTTTTAAGTTGTATAATTCTAAATAATTTTTTTGGAAATTATAATTGATTTTATGTGTTATGTTTTATACTCTGAAGTATATTTTATGCAAAGATTTTTTCTGATAATTGAAGTTGGATTAAATTTTTAGGTGCGTGGTCCTTATTTTTAGTTTTGTAAAGTATATTGTAATTTGGTCATTGGATAAAATTTTAATACCTTCCCATGTTTTTTCTAACTCAGTAGCCATTGGGAAAACCTTGTGGTATAGACCATCTTCAATACCAACAAAATCAAATTAAGTTCAGCCTTTTAACAAAACGATTTGTGGCTATGGCCCCAACTCATTAACCCTAAGACAGTTACAACCAGGTAAAATTATAACCCAAGAATACAGATTTCTGGCGAAAATGAACATCATGCCTTCATGGGAAACTAACATTAAAAACTTGATACCCATTACCCTTGTACAGGTGACCATGGCTTAACATCTGGACTTTTTAAAAAGGACTAGCACTCAAGGTAATTGTAACCCAGTGCTTGACGGTGCATCCTGAAACCAAATTTTGGAATAACATTTGACCAAACATAAAACTAATACCCCAATCTGACACTTTCCCTTTACACAATCCCTACACTTAACAAACATTTTACAATACAACAAACCTGGTATGTACACATAAATCATTTTATTTACAATTATCTTACACAAAGAAACATTTTCCCATCAAAACAAAAACGGCTCAGAAACTCCTATCCAGTCCATTTCACAATATATTTTTACAAAAAATCATACTATACATAACAACCAACATCTCCTAGAAACCCCTACCTGGTCTTTTTTACAATAATTTGTTAAAAAAGGGGACTTTTTAAATAAAAACCCAAGTAAAAACCCCACCTGTTATAATACCCAAAATACTTTGAAAAAAACTGACTGGATCTGTTAAAACCCTAACCTAAAAAACACACTTTTAAAACCCTTCTTCCCCTAACATTTCAAAAAAGAGGGTTTGTCTTCCTAACCTAAACAAACTTTATTGGACCTAACCCTCCATTAACAACATCCCTATCTCAAACATGAACCTTAGGATTACCAAACCTGCCAAGAAACATTATTGACTAACACCGATTTCAAACATCCACTAACTTTTAATCAGTAACCATACGACAAATAATTTATTATGACCCCGATGAAACGACTACAAACTCCTTAAGACAATACTATAACAACCCTAATTTACTAAATTAGGTTCAAAGGTCTAATAAACCATCACAATTTTCCTTAACGAAAACTGGAAACTTCAACCCAGACAAACAAAAAGGACTTCACAAGTGTCAATCCAATTACATTTTCCATTAAGGAAAATACTCTAACCAAATATACAACAGTTAATTCACAAGTATCAACTACAACATTGCATTGAAAAATAACTAACAATTATGCCAAAACTAAAAGAATAGTGACTATTAAACTAGATAAGCCTAATATTGTAAATTAAAAAAAAACATCAAATTATGCCATAAATAGATCTAACCCCTAATAATAAGACAACCCCCTAACTAACAAACCAAAAACATAATTAAGCCCCAAATCTGTTTCAAACTCCATAAACTGTAAACAACACCCTTCCCCATCTCCAAAAAAATAATAATAAAATCAAATCAGATCATACCCAAAAACCCAAGTAAACCCCTCACCCTACCTTCAACAACCATAATAACTTGCAATTACAACACTTTAAACAACAGTACTACCCTGTCATTCCCTAGGGTAACCAATCTACATCCTCTTAATTAAAACCACCATTAGAACAATGTATCCCTCACTCTTAAATTCACTCCTCATAAACCATCTCAATCTTTAACCTACCATTCAGGATACTGCCCCTTTTCCTCTAAGAAACTGTCATCTTCCTTAATCAGTGCAACCGAACACACCTTTCCCCAATACTTCCTCCATTATCTAAGCTCCTCGAAAAGTGTATTCATTTTTAAGTCATGCAATACCTGAACACACAACCTTTTTTCCCCATACCTAACATGGCTTTTGTCCACATCACAGTACAACTACTGCACTTCTTTCATTCACAAATCAAATTAACTACCATAGGAACATTAACAATTTTGTTTCGGCTAACTTCCTGGGCCTTTCCAAGGCATTTGACATGGTGTCACATCCAATGCCCTTAGATCCTTATCCTTTGCTACCTCTACTATTTCCTGGTTCAAAGGTCATCTCTGTGACAGACAACAGGCTGTCCAATGGCAAGATGTCCTATCTCCCCTACTTTCTAAATCCATTGGCGTACCACAAGGATCAATACTGGGTCCGCTTCTCTTTTCCATCTTTACAAACAACTTGCACACTGCCACAAACCAAGGTACTCTTATACAGTATGGTGATGACTCAACACTCATCTGTGCAGCCCCATCTCTCTCTACCCTACAGCAACTTGCTCAACAATCCTTTTCTGATATTGACAAATGGATCACTGATATTCAACTCATCCTTAACCCCAACAAAACCAAATTACTTTTATTCACCAAATAAATCCAAGTCCACCTCCCCAACCTTCTCTATCTCATCCAAAATGGTACACTAATCACTCCTTCAACTCACACCAAACTCCTTGGGGTAGAAATAGACAATAATCTCTACTTCAATGTTCACATAGCCCAAACTGTCCAAAAGGTTCATAAGAAAATGGGTACTCTCTATAGGCACAAACACTTTCTCACTGATAAGGCAAGAATCACCTTAGCTCAAACTCACCCTCTATGCACTCTTACTTATGCAGCCCCAATTTTAACCCATATTAGAAAAACTGATCTTGATAAAATGGAATTATGTTACAACAAAATTGCTAACTTTGCCAATAATTCTACTTTCAGAATCCACTGCTGCCAAGTACTAAGACACCTTAAATGGCTAGGATTACCCCAATTACTCACTTTCACCAACCCTGAGAAAACTCCTGCCTTACAACATCTGCTCACCCATTACTCTACCACTCGCCCCCTCCGCTCTCCCACTACAACTCTCCTAAGTACTATTAGGGCTAACAACACTGTAGGAAAATCTCTCTACTCTCATACCATTGCTAAGGCTTGGAATAACCTCCCTTCCCCCCATTATCTCTACCACAAATATTACAGAATTCAAAAAACTACTTAAATCACACCTTCTGGAAACTTGGATCTGCCCATGCATAACTTGATACAACTCCCCATCATTGCATTCTCCAACTACTATGGATCCAATTTCTCAATATAGGTCTTGTTTTACTATGTCAAGTATCTTATAGGTTCATAGGTAGGTACTAGGCTATCGGCCCAAGGGCCTGCATAAGCCTAGCCAACAAGGTTCCTTGTCTTATGCCACCCAAGAAAGTTATTTTCCTGTGCCACTGTTGAGCAGAGACACAGAAGTGATCCCCGGGGTGTATTTCCTATTTCCAAGCTACTCATCAAGATTTTTCTTGAAGAGTGCTAATGAAGAACTTTGCTTGACATAGATGGGTAGCCTGTTACAGAGTACGAGAAGTCTCTGGGACAGGAATCTGTCCCTCCAGCAGGTCCTGTTTATTGTGGTGACAAGGTTTAGGTACCTAGAGCATGTAGCTGGGAGGGATTGGGATTTCTGTAGGTGTAGCATGTCCAGCAGCTCTGGGTTTGACATAGCTTTATATGTTAGGCAGCTATCACCTCAGAGTAGGTGATATGCTATGGAGTAAAGCTGGGGTTTTTTGAGAAGGTCGGTGTAGGGCATTTGTTTGAGGCCAGTAATCCTCTCTGAGAGGTACTTCTGTGGCCTTTCCAGCTGCTGCAGATGTCTTGTGAGGTACATTCCAAAAGGGGCATTGTACTCTATAATGTGTCTAATGAGTGTCAAGTAGAGGGGAACAATGACCTCTTTTTTCCTGGATGAGAACCTTTTTATGATGAGGTACTCTCATTACCTACTTTGTCACTTTTTAGGCATATTTATATAACCTTTTTATTTATACTTGCTCTCTGTAGGCTAGTTACTATAATTTGTCTAAACTCTTGTACTAAAATTTTTGTATTTTTTCCTGAAATTGTGAACTATCCGTAATTTTGCTATACTCATATTTTCGGAGCTTTTCTCCCTGGGCCTCCCCTGAAAATGGACCTTGTCCAGCTGGATTTTCCCGGTTAACAAATGTAAAATAAAATAAAATAAATAACTCCCGTTTGGTCTTCCTATATTAATGTAGGTAGTGTTTTAATGTCTTGACAAGGAATGACACCAGTAATGAAATAGATGAATAAGAATAGAATACAGACTGTTCAGGTTCCATAAATAAAATCATAGACCATTTGCTCTGATAGTTGGTGGTATTACCTATCATTACTTATGTAAAGCTAAGTTACTTATGTTGCAATCTTTTAATAACCCCAAATGCCTAAAGTATATACATCCCTGTTTTAACTAATTTGTACTAACAATATTGTACAGAGAAAAATATATTATTTACATCAGTATATGTTATTAAATGCAGTGCCTAAAACAGCAATCTGGAGACTAAATAAATAAATAAATAAATAAATAGTAAGGTTGCTGTCTTTGCAGATATATGATAATACTATAAATCATCCCAATTGTCTACTTATGGTCACATATTCCACCTCTTAAGTTGCCAGTTAAAACAAACAAAATACTATTTTAGAAACACATTTAAAATGCAAATAAGGCTTTCCTCTCTGTCATACAAGACAATTACATTTATATTTTTAATGCATTATTTGTAAAATCTGTCCAAAGCATAACATTTAACAGTGGGAAAGAGAGAGAAAAAAAATGTATTTAATACAGCACATAGTGATTGAAATTGTAGATTCATTTCAGGATCCTGTTACATGGGTAAAGTCAACTCTGAGTTTTTCTAATCCTATCAACTGATTGGTTTATAATGTAGAACTATATGTTGTATAAAAGATTTATAAAGTCTTGGAGATAAGAAATGATGAAAGCATTGTTTGCTAGTTACATTAGACCCAACCTTGAGTGTGGAATAGCAATGGGAGACCTTATGAAAAACAAGTATGAGTAAATTGTAAAGAGTGCATCGGAAGTATACCAAGGGCATCCATGGATGTGAAAATTTAAGTTATTATAAAAGACAGAAATATCTAACCTTTTACATTGTCTCGTATAGAAATGTAAGAGTAGACCTTATTCAGGTATATAGGGCATTTAGAGACAGCTCTCTCTGGGAATGTTTAGCGTTATCAAAAAGTACTAGAGAATCCTCAAACGAGCTATGTAAAGATTGTATAGGAATGAGAGGTTTTCTTATTGTTTTTCTGGGAGAGTAGCTGATGCATGGAATGGACTGCCAAATTTCATTAAGGAAGATATTTATAAGAACAACCTGAACACTTCTTATGGAAATTACTATTTTGGTAAATTGGCAGGCTAGAAGAACATTATTGCCTGTGCCTGAAATATTTGTATGTATGTTATGTATGCAGTACTGCCACATATGAGCCAGCATTCGAAAACAAATTATGTTGTATTCACTCTTCCAGAGCGGAACTTGTATTCCCAAGTAAATAAGTAATTCTAGATATGTGTGGTGAAATGACATTAGATGAACATTCAGTTAAATAAAAAAATACATAAAGCAGGTAAACTGACTTTCTGCGCTCCACTCCATATAAACAGGAAGATCTACCCCATAAGTCTCACCTACTTTTTTTGAGTTTAGTTCAAGAAAAAGAGATATATTAACAGGAGACTACCAAACTTGCAAAACTGCATATTAATGAACCAGTTTGTATATTAAGTATATAAAGTGCTTAAAGCAGCAGTGTGGTGACATAAATACTGTATTTTGAGAGAAAAACTGAAAATCATTGTGAAACAGTGTATTTCTACATGGCAGAATATGCTTAAAATGCTGAGTAAATGTGTTGTAAATGTTTTAAACAGTAAGTGACATATACCCATAGAATAAACTTTATGTATGTAAATAGTGTATGTTAAACTAATAAAGAAAACTTACCTAGAGCAGAGCTTAGCTTAGCAAACAGTGTGTGTGATATATATGATTATGTCTTGAATAGTTGACATGTTAAATGATTGACACAAAAATATAGAAAAAAAAAAAATCACCAGTTCATAATATCAACAGCAGTGCACAGTGAGACGGCGTACCTGGAAAATAGAATTAAATGTCCTTTTCCATTGTACTTCCCAAACCCTACAATGCATTTAGCTCAGATTTGTGTGAATAGTGATAGGGTTATGGAAGGGGCTTTTTTAAGGTGAGCTACACATTAGGGTTAGGGACAGAATGTATTACTAAGGTGGAGTGAGGGGCCCCCTTATGCTGCCTTGGAGTGTCAGCAATCAATCTACTTGGTATGAGAATAGAACCCACAGCCTTCTTCACCAAAGGTGAATGGGGTCTATATTATATGTTCGAAGTTTGAAAACTTTGAACAATAAATAATCGAATTTAAATGTTCGAAGTTTCAAACATTGAACATATAATAAAAAAAAAAAAAAAAACAAATGGAGCTTACCTGCTCCCCCCACTCCTTAAATGTACCAACTCCGAGACCACACTATAGGGCGGTAAAGGGAAGATTTCCCTTACTGCACTGTAGTGCAGTCTCGGAGTTGGTATATTTAAAGAGCGGGGGGTGTGGGGGTTGCATGGGGGTTTCTTTTTTTTATTTTAAATTCGATATTTCAATATTCAAAGTTATAAACCTTTGAACATATGATATAGAGCCAGGTGAATGTGCTACATGTTGTGCCACTAAACTGACTGTCATATGTGTTTTATGCACCTTTCAAATATTTGTGTAAAGTTATATAAACTAACTTGAGCATAAATAGATAATATTTCCTTTGTTACAAAATGATAGCAAGCACGTGTAATTTGATAAGTTCATATGTGTTTTATGATGTATGCAAAATAATGGCTGAGTATTAGAATATTTAGTAAATAGCATTTTGGTTTGGTTTTGAGGATCCGCAGTGGTGCAGCGGTACCGTTGTTGCCTCACAGCAAGAGGTTCTCCCATTTGATTCTCGGCCGGAGTGCAGGGAGTGCCTTCTGTGTGGAGTCTGCATGTCCTCCCCGCGGTTTGGTGGGCGTTCGAAAGACATGTGTAAATGGGCGTGCCTTCGCTGAAGGTTGAACGTTGAACTGGCACCTCGATGTCCTTGAGAATCTACTGCCAATCATTAGCAGACCGGTTCAGCTGTGGCGACCCCTAACCGGGAAAAAGCCGAAAGGCAACAACAACACAACAACATTTTGGTTTTGTACTTGTCATATATATACATAAGTTAATCTTACAAGTGCTTTAGAAAGCAGTACTATTATGATACTGTTTCAACATTTCATTTAAAAATCAAACTGTTCTATACAGTCTTCTGTTTATCATAGACCTGTACAGCTAGGCTACTCTGACATGGCCTGCGTATTCATATATTTTAAACAGATGCATGTACCTACATACATTTTGGGATTCCTACTTTTCCACTATGTCTCTGAAAATAAACTTTCTCATCTTAAGTATCATGCCAGCATTACCATTCTAACAAAAAGCTTTTCTTTCTGAATACTTCACAATGAAATTATTGCTTGATTTTTAGTGTTTACATTAAAGTTGATTTTTGTCAGTATTATTTTATTTCCTGGAATAATGCTAATGATTTATTGTAGTACTCCATAATCAGTACAAATTGGACAGACATGTATGCTTTCATTACAGAATATTATGAGATTATTGCTTAAAATGTTGTGCTTTTTATGATTCTGCTCTAAAGGAGCTGTTTTCCTACCATATATGTAGAAGACATGTCTTAAAGGAATGTGTTGTAACTTGGTAAATAAGAGAAAGTCTTAACATAAACATATAATAGAGTGAGCCTTCTTTGGTGCATATGGGGAAAAAAAAGAAGCCATTACTTCTTCATATGTGAGAAAGGGAAAAGCTGAGTAGGTAGGAAGAGACTCCTGATGTTTTTATTTACCAATATAACAGCTAAAATATCTTGAAGTTCTCCTGTTGTGGTAAGTACATCTTGCAATACAGATGTAGTTGTTTTTGTATTTGTTTGAAATTTACTCTGTGCGTCAGTAGTAATGTGATGGAGTAATTTGGTTTGTACAGTGTCTGCTTTGCTTCAGTGAGTATTTACATGCTAATATACTGTAACGTGTGAAATGAAAAGTGATGTATTACTTTGTGAAGAATTTCTTACAGTTGCCACTTACATAGATACAAGCAAATGGCTAAAGAGGAATCTGACCTGAAATGTATTATAACCTACTCTACACTTTGAGCAGGGGTAATCTGTCTATGTGAAACTGAACTGCTTTGACAACTATAAATTTAACAAAGGAGGTGACCGAGTCCCAGGTCAAAATGGATTTATTTTAGTGAGGGTTTTTACATGAGAAAGGACCTGAAATCATTGCTACAAAAAATAAAATATCAATGTTTAGGGTATTTCTGTGGTTTCAGTTGAAAGAGGCAGTGCACCCAGTCAAAAGGAGCTTATTAGTTGGGGATGCAACAGTTTGGAATGTAAAAGGGTTTAACGTTATTCATGTTTTTTTTTTTAAATAACACATTTTGTGTCTGTAGTCTGTCAGAAGGAAGTTGTGGAAAGCTCTGTTAGGAGTTAGAACTATTGATGTTAAGTTGTCTATCTCGCCTTCGTTTCTTGCTTGTTGGGATCGGAGCCGACCCTTGGCTCCGACTCGGCCATCTTCTATAGCTCGAGAGCTGTTTACTGGCTCGAGGCTACCCCTTATCCCATGATGCCTAGCGCTAGCTACCCAGATCTCGTTTGCCGCTTCAGCTGCGAGGTTCGTTATTACTGGCTCAGGCTATAGTAAGTTAGTTTAAATACTTTTTCTAGCTATTTAGGGAATATTTTCTGATATATTTTTGATAGTTTAGTCTTTATATATATATATATATATATATATATATATATATATATATATATATATATATATATATATATATATATATATATATATGTTATTAACTAGCTTGTCGTAGTTTTAGTGTATTTGAATTTTCTCTAAGAACTCGTTTAAGTTAGAGAGTCCCCCCCCCCCCCGTTTTTCCCTTCTTGTTGTAGTATTTTTCTTTTAGCTTAGTCTCCTTTAATTTATAGGTAGCCGTTTAAGTTAGAGGCTTCCTATTTAAAAAAAAAAAAAACACTTTTCACTGTAGTTTTTAGTGTTTATAGAACCCGTATTCCTGGATGCGTTTGGTTCTCGCTCTTCCACTTCCTGGGTGTCAACCCCCTTCGATCCACTAATGACGGTGGTGGCTCGAAGGGCTTGGTCAGCCCCAGACACAGTAGAACCAACCCCGAGGAGGCCCGGCAAATTTATTACTGCACCCCCTGACAAACAGTTCCTTACAAAGGGTGTTTCTGTGGATGCCATGGTGGTAGCAGCAGCCACTAAAAAGGAATTAGTGGAGACTTCTTCCTCTGTCCATCCACCTAACAAGGAGTCTAGGACTATGGACAGATATGGGAAGCAAATGTTTGCTTCAGCGACCTTCTCCATGAGGTCACTGAATTACTTATGCCATTTTACCAGGCTTCAGAGGGATCTCTTAAAAGAGCTTGGAGATACCCCCCGGGATCCATCAGCTGAAGGAGTTCAAGCTAAAGTAGCTTCTCAGCTGACGACCCTTAATTCAGTGGTTAACTCCTCCATGAGGCTCATTTCTTATGCAGCCGATGGTGCGAGTAGAGCTGCAGGCACAGGCGTGGCCCTTCGGAGACACGCATGGATGCGGTTGTGTAATTTTGCGGAGCCCTTTAGAGCGTCATTCATTAACACCCCCTTTGACGGTTCATTTCTCTTTGTACCACAGGTGAAGGGCACTCTCACTAGGTGTAAACAGGAAGGCAAGACTCTCTCTGCCACGGGAGTCCATTTTTCCACTTCTTCCAGACCATATCCCAAAGGTCAGAAGAGTGAAAAATGTGGTTTTGGAAATCCCAGGGAGCCTCGCCTGATACACGTAGTGATTTTTCCTCCAGGAGCAGAGGAGGAAATAGCAACAGCAGACGCCGCCCTCGAGGCAGAGGGGGTCTACGGAACCAGGGCAGCAGAGAATCGTTCTCTGACAAGCCCTTCCAGCACCCCTGAAGGGTTGCCCGGCTGCCCGCCTCTGGAGGCAGTCGGGGGAAGACTTTCACTGTACCCAAAAGCCTGGCAAGACATTACACGAGAAAAATGGGTACAATCAATCATATCCAGAGGCTACATAATTCCCTTCTTCCAATCTCCCCTATCATCAAACAGATCCCCCCCAGATGTTCCACCCAATCTGAGGGCTCAAGCAGTCACAGAAATTTCAAGACTTCTAGAAAAAAAGAGTCATCCAGGAAGTCCCGGCAGACCAACTCGGATCTGGAACTTACTCAAGGTTCTTTTTGGTACCAAAAAAGACAGGGGACTGGAGATCAATTTTGGATCTCAGCAGACTAAACAAGTCTGTTCAAAGAACAAAGTTTCAGATGGTCATGCTTCAGTCCATTCTTCCCTTTTTGGGTCAGGATAATTGGAAGTGCTCAATAGATCTCCAGGATGCGTACTACCACATAAGGATGGACAGGTGCTCCAGGAGATTCCTTCGATTCCGGCTGGGAGCCAGTCATTACCAGTTTAGAGCTCTGCCCTTTGGTCTCACTACAGCCCCCAGGGTGTTCACCAAATGTATGGCAGTAGTCGCGGCTCACCTGAGACGTCAAGGATTCCAGGTGTTTCCTTATCTAGACGACTGGCTCCTCACTGCTACTACCAGGCATCAACTTCTTCAAGCCAGGGACTATACAGTCGCAATCTGTGCCCAGTTAGGTATTACCATAAATTTCAAAAAATCTGCCTTGTTGCCCTGTCAATCTATTACCTATATAGGAGCAAATCTAGATACAAGAAGTATGTCTGCAAGACTAACGCCGGACAGGGTGGCCACAATTCGGCAGCAAGTTCATATCCTCATGCAATCCAAAAAGGTACAAGCCTGGTTGGTCCTTCAAACTCTGGGATCTATGGCCGCAGCTATTATTCTGATACCTCTAGCCCACTTTCATATGAGAATCCTGCAGTGGCTTCTATTCACACAGTGGTCCTTTCAACAACTCCCCATGTCCCACATGATTCTAATTACAGAAACTTGCAAAACACACCTTTCCTGGTGGATGGTCTTCCCGCTAGTGTCTCTGGGCAGACCATTCAATCAACCCCCGATGGTTGCCACAGTGACCACGGATGCCTCACTGATGGGGTAAGGGGGCATTATCAGGGCAGGACAGTCCAAGGCACATGGCATACTCACGAGTACCATCTGCACATAAACGTCTTGGAGATGAGAGCTGTGCTTCTAGCATTGCAAGCACTTCAGAGATCACTCCTTCCTGGGACAATTGCAATTCAAACGGACAACATGTCAGTAGTGTGGTACATCAACAAGCAGGGCGGAACCAGGTCCTACCCCCTATGTCGAGAAGCACTCAGACTCTGGCAGTGTCTGGCAGTGGGCGATTTCCTCCCAACGATTTCTGATTGCAATGCACATCCCTGGGAAATCCAACGTCATAGCGGACAGGCTCAGCAGAGCTATTCTCATGCCTCATGAGTGGTCTCTGAATCAGGTAGTTGCGGATCTCATTTTCCGCAAGTGGGGACAGCCTTGCTGCAATCTGTTTGCAACCCCTTTCAACAACAAGTGCAGCAACTACTTCTCCCTTCTACCGCTTCCTGGTCATCCTCTCAGAGATGCTCTAGTCCACGATTGGCCTCAGGGACTTCTTTATACCTTCCCGCCCTTTCCTCTTATACCTAAACTCATACAGAAAGCGACTTTGTTGAGTTGCAAAATGATCCTCATTGCTCCTTACTGGCCTCGACAGATTTGGTTTCCGTTCCTGCACCGTTATCTCCTCAAGCAGCCTTGGACCCTTGATCCTGTTCCAGACCTGCTGATTCATCAATCAGGAGAGCTGCATTGATTCCTCCAGACCCTCCAGCTCACAGCTTGGTTGATCCAATTCCAACCCTAGCCAGGCTTCCCAGCATTTCCCCAGCTGTGCGTGATATTATTATATCCTCTCACAAATCAGCTACTAGGAAAACGTATGCTAGTAAATGGAAACGTTTCTCTTATTGGGCAGAGGCTAGGAACATAGATCCCTTTTCAGCCCCAGTTCACGAGATCTTAGAATTCCTAACTGAGCTTTTTCACTCTAGGTCCGCTTCTGCCACAATCAGAGTTCAGCTAGCAGCCATTTCTAACTATCATATTGGCTTTTTTAATCTAAATATCATGTCTCATAAGTTGTGTAAAGCCTTTCTTAAGGGGACTAATCTCCTTAGGCCCCCAGTGAGAGACCCCCCTCCTCCTTGGGACCTTCATTTAGTATTAACCTCCATGATTATGCTCCCTTTTGAACCTGCGACTTCATGCTTCCTTAAGTTTCTATCTTGGAAAACTTTTTCTGGTAGCTATTACTTCAGCCAAACATGTATCAGAACTTCAAGCACTAAGCGTTCGTTCTCCATACTTAGTTTTTCACAAGGATAGGATAGCACTGAGAACTAATCCATCCTTCCTTCCTAAGGTGTGTTCAGAAAATAATCTAAGCCAATCCATAGACCTTCCAGTGTTCTTTCCTAACTACACCAACAAGGCAGAATACAAATTACACCTTTTGGATGTGCATAGACAGTTGCATTTTTATCTGCACAGAACTAAGGATATAAGGAAGTCGGACCAACTCTTCCATTCCTATGCTAAGGGTAAACAAGGTCTTCCAGTTTCCAAAGTGACCCTGTCTAGGTGGTTGTCTCACATTATCACCTTCATTTATCAACTAAGGAACAAAGAATTGGCTGCCAAACCGAAAGGACATTCTACTAGGGCTTTAGCTACTTCTGTAGCCTTCCAATCTAGATTACCCATGGACTCTATTTGTGCCGCAGCCACATGGGCGAATCCTCATACCTTTATTTCTCATTACAAGTTAGATATGACCTCCAGGAATAGAGCTAACTTTGGTTCCACTGTTCTGAAGAGTCTGTTCCAATGAGCCACCCAGGATTATAGGTGCTAGGGACGCTGTCCCAACAAGCAAGAAACGAAGGCGAGATAGACAACTTAACATAAAGAAGTTATGTACCTACCATAACGTTCTATCTTAGTTGTCTTCATCTCGCCTTCTTTCTTGCGTCCCCCCCTCCATCCCCCTGTCCTATTGGACCGAGAGGAATTTAGATTTCATCAGCTGTGTTTTTTTCTGGTTTGCTTCCTCTACTGATTTAAAGAATATAACAGATATGTCCAACATGTTAGTTTGGTCACATTATTCTTGATATGTCTGAGGTTAGCTATTACAAACGAGATCTGGGTAGCTAGCACTAGGCATCATGGGATAAGGGGTAGCCTCGAGCCAGTAAACAGCTTTCGAGCTATAGAAGATGGCCGAGTCGGAGCCGAGGGTCGGCTCTGATCCCAACAAGCAAGAAAGAAGGCGAGATGAAGACAACTAACATGGAACGTTATGGTAGGTACATAACTTCTTTTTCTGTGGGATTTTATGAAATAAATGAAAGCACAACTCATATTTTATATTTCATAACTCATTTTGCGAGTCACCTTGGACAGCTATTTTTTATTTATTTTATTATTTATTTATTTATTTTTGGGCAGTGTTGTCTTCTTGATGAAATGTAGCATGCAGTATGTACTGCAAAGCCAAGCCTGTCTGCTAACATTTCAGCAAGCACTATACATACCTCCTTGCCCCATGTTCTTGTATCATCATTATGCATCCCAGGCAGCAATATAATCTTACCCCTCTAACACACGCACACACTCACATATTCTAAGGTGTTACTAGCCTGTAACACTATCAGTAGTGCAGCAGCAGACTGCTATCCCACATTGTCATGTGACTGTCCCAGGAGCAAGAAGGTATGATAGCACCCCACACTACCCCTTCCATTGTAACCTGTCCCTAATACCTCTACCCTCTCCCCATGCTGCCATGTCTTTGAATCAGAAGTAGTCTTTGTGCACATCACTAGTCTCCTTCATGTTGCTGTGTCCACATTGTCAGGCAAAAGGTCAGTCAGTTTACTCTTCCATTGTTCTTTTTTGTTGCCATAGCATGGGTTTTCTCCAGGTTCTCTGGTTCTTCCCACATTCCATAGACATGCAGTAAGTGAATTGGACACTCTAAATTGCCAGTAGATGTGAATGAGTGATATGAATGAATTACCACGGCAGGGCTAGCCACCGGCAGTGTAAACCTTGGCTCAAGATGATTGTCACTTCTGAAGTGATATCCCGACCCTATGTGCAAAATGGAAAAAGGGGTTGAGGATGGATTGCTGATAGTAGCCAAAGGGTGAGAGAATAATTTTTCTTTTTCCCATTTGTGTTGCCATTCCAGGGTAGAAACAAGAGCAATTAATGTGCCCTGAAACCTTCCTACTCACCATGTTGCATTGTCCACATTGCTACTCAAAGGGTGAGTGAGCCCTGCCTGATCTGTCCTTCACAATACAATAGTCCAGTTGTAGTCCTGGGGTCCACAAATCCTCTTTGCTGTGCATTTTGTCATTTTGAACCTTCTTTTTATTTTTGCATGTTTCTAATGCATTGTATCTGCACACATACCACTAATGTACACATTATGTTTGACTACTGTCATTTCTAAAATTACTGGATTCTGAAAAGTTGTAAGGATAAATCTTGTGTACAATGGTTCAGCTATTGATATACCCCAGAGAAGGCAGATTGCCTCAAATGTAGCTTTTTATGAAACATTGATCAAAAAGATTTAGGCCTGACCAAGTCTACTAAAACTGATTTTAAGAATATGCATAACACAATTTGTGATTTCTCACTCATGGTAAGTTGTTCTTAACAAACAGCTGTAGTCTCTGTTTCTCCCAATGCACCTTCTTCTGTATGCCATACAGCATTTCTGTTCTCCGCATCAGTACTGCATCCAGTCTGTGCTGATGTATTTTCCAGTGCATCAGCCTCCTGCGGCTAGCCATCAGTTCAAGGATGTGCGAGATTCAACTGTGGGTGTGGCCTGCAGAAGCTTACTTTTGAAGTATGAGTCATCAAATGGCCCAGAATTTGAGGTGAACACAGTAGAAATATGGCAGAGTGAGGCAGCTGGAATATTCAGGATGAAGTACAGATTTCATCTAACAAAAATGAAGCAATGTTGTCTGACAGTGCAGTGGGATTCTTTAGCCTTTAGCTTAGTCAACAGTTAATATTTCATTGATCTACTGAAAAAACATACATATGATATGACAAAAAGGCAGTCCAAAATGTTTAAGAGATTGACTCAAATGATGAAAAGACCAATTTTTTAAAATGTAGTTTGACTTCATTTGGTTGCTAATGATGCTTAGTGAAACTGTATTATAAAACTCCTTCATGCAGATTGTTTAGTAAACTAGAAATAAAGCTAGTCCTTGCACTAAGACAGCCATCTAA